>NC_057794.1:198630829-198731933 GCF_018294505.1 Triticum aestivum
ACCCCGCCGCCTCGGTAAGCTCCGGCGGGCGCCGTCCCGCGCTTCCTCCTTCCCCGCCGGCCTCTCTCCGACGAGCTCAAGCGCCATCTCCAGCGAGGACAAACCTCGGGAAGCGCGCCGAACCGGATCCAGATCCAGATCCAAATTGCTCGGTTGACTTTTTTGCCCGAAACCCTAGATATTTTGCCTCTGTTCATCGTGCCGTATCTCCGCATCCGTAGCTCCGTTTTGGGCATATAGCATATCAAAATGTTCGACTCAGAGAGCACATCATTTCATCTCACTGAATCATTTTCATTTGAGTTCATCTTGATGCCCGAAATGTTGTTAGAAGAATGCTATTTGAGATAATTGTCAGATCTGCTGCTCCAATTAGATATTTGTCATTTTTGCCATGATTATTATGTGCATGATATGGCCCTGAGATCTACATGTGTTTTGTTATATGTTTTGCCATCTATCCAGAGGTGCAACCCATGTATTTATGTGATGTGTGTGGTGACTAGCACAAGCTTGCAAAGTGGTGCATTCGTTAATGCGGATTTCAGGGACTTAGCATTTCCACTAAGTCCTTGATCTGTTTATCTCATTATGCCATATGTTCATGTTGTTTCCTAGTGATCTGTACCTCTTTTGAGGAGGATCAGTGAGTATGTTTTGTTAATCTTGTAGTGCTCTATCCATCCATGTCTTTGTTTGGAATTTTTGAGCAACCTAGCTTGAGTCAATCAAGCTCTACTTTTGCTATTCCGTGAATCTGGGCAGATTGTCTACTTGTTAGCGATTTTGCCGAGGATGTTGTAGTTGATCCGTGCATGCTATGTTATTGTTCTTGCCATGTCTAGCTTGTATTTTGTGTATTCTTGATGGGTGTATGCTCAGATTGCCATGCCTTACTCTGTAGTGAGTGTATCGAGCTCGCAAACATGCCTACTTGATATCTGTTTTGCATGCTCGAGTTTTTCTCTAAGTCTGTGATCTGATTATGTTTTTGCCATGTTCGCATGCTTGCAAATGTATTTTATGATCCCTTTTGGCTCAAGGTCACTAAGGGATTTTGTTAAGATCTTTGAGTAGCTCCATGAAATGCTTTACCCTGCCATGTTCAGGTCCTGTAGCATATAGTTTTCATGCTCCAAAGAGTGCTATCTGATGTGAAATTCCAGACAAGTGTTAATTTCACTAAGTCTGAGATCTGTTTGCCAAATGCATTTTTGCCCTGCTTGTTTGAACCTGTTAATGGATAAATTGGCCGTAGCTTAGTGCTAGTCTTTTGTTAAGCATCATGAGTGGATCCCTGCCATGTATTTTGTTGCCATGTTTGAGTGCTGTAGCATGTTCATCTTGTTGCATTTAGATGGCTACTTGCTATAAATCGCAGAACGTGGTCATATTTGAATTGCTTGCCATTTCCAAACCGTAACTCCGATTCCGGTGATTTTTATATCGTTTCCAAGCGATTTCATCTCACCTTTCCAGTGGCACACTTGGATTTACAATTTGAGGCCAGGTTCATTCATTCCTTGTCAAATCTTGCATATGCATCACATATCGCATCCCGCATAGCATACCATGATTGCATCATCTTGTTTGAGCTTTGCACATGGTTGATTGTGTCCTTGTTGCTTGTTTGTCTTGTTTGGGTAGAGCCGGGAGACGAGTTTGCTAACAAGGAGCCTGTTGAGTTTGCTTTCGAGGATCCAGTCAACTCTGACAACTTTGCAGGCAAGATGATCATACACTTGAAATCACTACTATCTTTGCTTTGCTAGATGCTCGCTCTTTTGCTATGCCTATGCTACGATGCCTACCACTTGCTTATCATGCCTCCCAAATTTCCCTGTCAAACTTCTAACCCACCATGTCCTAGCAAATCGTTGATTGGCTATGTTACCGCTTCGCTCAGCCCCTCTTATAGCGTTGCTAGTTGCAGGTGAAGATTGGAGACCGTTCCTTGATGGAACATTATTTACTTGTTGGGATGTCATTATATTGCCATGTTATCTTAATGCATCTATATACTCGGTAAAGGGTGGAAGGCTCGGCCTCTTGCCTAGTGTTTTGTTCTAGTCTTGCCGCCCTAGTTTTCGTCACATCGGTGTTATGTCCCCGGATTTTGCGTTCCTTACGCGGTTGGGTTATAATGGGAACCCCTTGATAGTTCGCCTTGATTAAAGCTTTTCCAGCAATTCCCAACCTTGGTTTTACCATTTGCCACCTAGCCTCTTTTTCCCTTGGGTTTCCAGAGCCCGAGGGTCATCTTATTTAAACCCCCATGGGCTAGTGCTCCTCTGAGTGTTGGTCCACCTCGTCAGCCACCGGTGGCTACCAGGGGCAACTCTGGGCTGGCCTATCGGAAGTTTAGACAATCTGAGTGTGCCCTGAGAACGAGATATGTGCAGCTCCTATCGGGATTTGTCGGCACATTCGGGCGGTGTTGCTGGATTTGTTTGAACTTGTCGAAGTGTCTTGAAGTACCGGGATACCGAGTCTGATCGAAACGTCTCGGGAGGAGGTCTATTCCTTCGTTGACTGTGAGAGCTTGTCATGGGCTAAGTTGGGACTCCCCTGCAGGGATTTGAACTTTCGAAAGCCGTGTCTGCGGTTATGGGCAGATGGGAATTTGTTAATGTCCGGTTGTAGATAACTTGAACTTTAAATTAATTAAAATGAATCAACTGTGTGAGTTGCCATGATGGTCTCTTCTCGGCGGAGTCCGGGAAGTGAACACGGTGTTGGAGTAATGCTTGCCGCAGGATGCCCTCTAGTTACTCGCTCGCGCTTTGCCTCCTCTTCGCGCTCTCTTTTGCGAACAGGATAACCACCATATATGCTAGTCGCTTGCTGCAGCTCCACATATTTTCCTTTGCCTTACCTTTTAAGCTTAAATAGTCTTGATCGCGAGGGTGCGAGATTGCTGAGTCCCTGTGGCTGACAGATTACTTCCAAACCATATGCAGGGCCTGATGATTCCGTTCAAGTGGGAGTTCGACGAGGACTCACGCCGATACTACGTGTCTTTCCCTGATGATCGGTAGTGGTGCCCAGTTGGGGCGATCGGGACCGTGTCGCATGTTGGGTTTATCTTTAGTTTTGGCGCCGTAGTCGGGCCATGAGTGTTTGAATGTTGTAATGCTATTTATGTACCTTTGATTGACGTGCGAGTGTAAGCCAACTATGTATCTCCCCTTTTATTATCTATATTACATGGGATGTTGTGAAGATTGCCTAACTTGCGACATTGCCTTCAATGCGGTTATGTCTCTAAGTCGTGCCTCGACACGTAGGAGCTATAGCCCCATCGAGGGCGTTACAAGTTGGTATCAGAGCCTTCCCCGACCTTAGGAGCCCCCATTGCTTGATTGTTTTTAGCAGCCGTTGTTGAGTCTAGAAAAATGTTTTGAGTCATTTAGGAATTATATATCGGAGAGTTTAGGAATTCTTTTTACTCCCCAGTCTCCTCATCGCGCTGGTAAGGCATCCTGACGTAGAGTTTTGACTCTTCTCTTCTCAAATTTCACTAAATTTTTTTTAGGATCACGCGAGTATCTTGGAATCGTTCTGATGGTTTTTTGACAAGAATATTGTTCTTGGTACCTCCTGTCTTTAGGGGTTGTTCCAGTGTCCCGGGGAATTGAGCTCCGAGTGTGTTGTCGTCACAATTTTATCGTTGCAGTTTTGGAATACCTGAGTTTAGTACGCCGACATCGAAATTCTCTTTTATGCAGTTCGTTGGTGAGATAACCTCGACGCCACCCAGTACTGGGGCGGGAGTTCGGGAGTATCGCCATAACTTGTATAATGGATGCTTTTCGAAGGTTGAGGTAGATGGTTTCCAAAGTTTTCTCGGTTATGTGTTGAAGGATGGATACAGCTGGATGTAGGATTTGCTAGATTTGGGTGAGATATTATGCTTCCCCTGTATCCCCAACACTTGATTGCATAACCGGAAAGGTTCGGGAGTTTCATAGGTGGGAATTCTTGTAGCTCTAGTCCTTCTTCCACGGATATTTGTTTTGAGATTGTGATTTCTTACCAAGTATTCGTTCTTGATCCGTACCTTGTTGATTTATTTCTCTACCTAAATTCTAAGTGGCTTCTCAATTTATGGATATGTGACCATTTCAATTGGAATGCATTCGTTCATTTTATTCGGATGTGAAGACTATATGTTGCTATTTCACCCCGTTTGATTCAGCTTCATTTTATCTGTCAATGTGCTTACGGTTGTCACCCTCTTCAGGATGGCTCCCGCTAAGAGCACCAATCAGAATCAAAATCAGGATCCGCCACCACCTCCTCCTCCTCTGGAGGCATGGCAAGCTGTGATGGCCGCAACCAATGCAAACACGCAGTTGGTCATGCAAATTCTTCAAGAGTGCAATCAAGAGAACCAAGGCAACCAAGGCAACAATCAGAATCACTTTGCTACACTCAACCAGTTCCTTGCTAACGGGCCAAAGACTTTCAGCAATTGTGTTGAGGCAACTGATGTTGACGATTGGCTCGTGGATCTGTGCAAGCATTTCGAGTGCAGTAGCGTCAGGCCTGAGGACTTCGTCAAGTTCGCTTCCTTCCAACTCAAAGATCAAGCTGCAGAATGGTTCCAACAGTACAAGGATTCCAGAGGAGACCGTGTGATTACCTGGGATGAATTCCTTCAAGACTTTAAAGCTCATCATATTCCTCAGAGCATGGTTGAAAGCAAGCGTGAGGAATTCCGCAACCTGAAGCAAGGCTCTTTGTCTGTCTATGACTACAACAAGTTGTTTCAGAAGCTCGCCCGCTATGCTAAGAAGGATGTCCTTAATGAGAAGAGCGTGATATACCAGTTCAGGGGTGGTCTCAGAGAAGAAATCCAGCTAGCTCTTGTTCTCTTTGAGCCCTTGAGGTACAATGAGTTCTACAACATGGCATTGAAGCAAGAGGCTGCTCAACTGAGGTGTGATGCTTCCAAGAAGCGAGTCAGAGACACTACTCCTTCTTCCTCTACTCAAGTGGCCAAGCAGCAGAAGTATTGGCTTCCTCCTCCTCCGTTCCGTCAGCCATATCAGCAGAAGAGCAAAGGTGGCAGTGGATCTTCCCACCCACCCAACACTAGCTTTCAGAACAAGACTTCGTCTCAAGCTCCAAGATCAAGTGCTCCGTATCACCGTCCGCTTTCAGAGGTCACGTGCAACAAGTGCCAACAGAAGGGTCACTATGCCAACAAATGCTTCAATCAGAGGCGTCTTCCTCCTCCTCCTCTTGTGAGATCGGCAAGTACAGCTGTGGTCAAGCATAACCCCAAGTACGCCAAGGTTAACATGGTGAAAGCAGCTCAGTCAGAGGACTCATCAGATGTCATCATGGGTAACCTTCCTGTTAGCGACGTTCCTGCTAAAGTTCTTTTTGACACTAGTGCATCGCATTGTTTTATCTCGAGACCTTTTGCATCTAAGCATGGGTGGTATTCTCAAGTTATGCACAAACCATTAGCAGTTGTCTCTCCGGGTAGATGTTTGCTCGCTAACTACGATGTTCCGGAATATTTCTATCTCGATGGGTGATTTCAAGTTTCTGGCTTCTCCAATGATCCTTGGTAACTCGGATATTGATCTTATTCTCGGGATGGATTGGCTTTCTAAGCACAAGGCTCAGCTTGATTGTGCAGCCAGGAAGATTCAATTGACTCATTCGTCTGAGGATGTAATTGTCTTTGCCGCTCGGGATAATACCATTCGTCTGTTTTCTCTCAATGAGAAGGGTGAACTGGATGCTATCTCGCAAATTCCAATCGTTTGCGAATATCAAGACATCTTTCCAGAAGAGCTTCCAGGAATGCCTCCGCACCGGCCAGTTGAATTCGTCATCGATCTTGAGCCTGGCACGGAACTAGTGTGCAAGCGTCCTTACAAGCTCGGACTTGAAGAGTTGAAGGAGCTGAAGAAGCAACTCCATATTCAAGAGAGAATGGGTCTCATCAGGCCTAGTTCTTCTCCGTGGGGTTGTGGTGTTCTTTTTGTGAAGAAGAAGGATGGAACGGGCCGACTTTGTGTTGATTACCTTCCATTGAACAAGAAGACCATCAAGAACAAATACCCACTTCCCAACATCAACGAGCTGTTCGAACAACTCAACGGTGCCCAAGTATTCTCCAAGCTTGATCTCCGTATGGGTTATCATCAGATTCGAATCCATGAGCAAGATATTCCCAAGACGGCTTTCAGGACAAGCTATGGTTCATATGAATACACTGTCATGTCTTTTGGCCTCGTCAACGCTCCTCCGACTTTCTCTCGCATGATGAACTTTATCTTCAACGCCTACACCAATGACTTCGTTTTGGTCTATCTTGACGACATTCTGGTCTTTTCGAAGAACAAGGAACATCATGCCAAGCACTTGCGTTTGGTACTCGATAAGCTGAGGGAACACCAGTTCTACGCCAAGTTCTCCAAATGCGAATTTTGGCTCGATGAGGTTCTTTATCTTGGTCATATCATCTCTACCAAGGGCATCGCGGTGAATCCTGAGAAGGTGTCTGCAATTGTGAATTGGGAACCACCTCAGAACGTGAAGCAACTCCGTAGCTTCCTCGGTCTCGCAAGCTACTGTCGAAGATTCGTTGAAAACTTTTCTAAGATCCCGAAGCCTCTCCCAAATCTTCTCCAGAAGCACGTCAAGTACGTTTGGTCTCTATAGTGTGACATTGCTTTCAACACTTTGAAAGAGAAATTGGTCACTACTCCAGTTCTGACTCCGCCTGATGAATCCAAACCGTACGAGGTCTTTTGCGATGCCTCTCTCCAAGGTCTCGGTGCAGTGTTGATACAAGAGAAGAAAGTTGTGGCTTATACTTCTCGCCAGTTGAAGCCCAACGAGAAGAACTACCCCACTCATGATCTCGAGTTGGCGGCAGTTGTGCATGTTCTTTTGACTTGGAGACATCTCTTATTGGGAAGAAAAGTGGACATCTTCACTGACCACAAGAGTCTCAAGTACATCTTCACTCAGCCTAATCTCAACCTCAGGCAGACTCGATGGGTCGAAATGATTCAAGAGTATAATCCGAGTATCGAGTATACTCCAGGCAAGGCCAATGTGATTGCTGACGCATTGAGCAGGAAGGCTTACTGCAACAGTCTAATTCTCAAGCTTTATCAACCCGAGCTTTGTGAAGCTTTCCGCAAACTTAATCTGCAAGTGTTTCCTCAAGGTTTCCTCGCCAACCTTCAAGTCTCTCCTACCTTGGAAGACCAGATTCGCCAAGCCCAACTTCTTGATGCTATGGTGAAGAAGGTAAAGATTGGGATTGCCAAGAGTCAACCCAAGTATAAGTGCTACCGCCTTGATGACAAGGATACTCTCTTTTTCGAGGATTGTATTGTTGTGCCCAAAGGTGACCTTCGTAAAGTGATCATGAACAAGGCTCACAATTCTCTCCTCTCCATCCACCCTGGGAGCACGAAGATGTATCAGGACCTCAAGCAGGCTTATTGGTGGACTCGAATGAAGCGCGAGATTGCTCAGTTCGTGAATGAATGTGATGTCTGCAGAAGAGTGAAGGCAGAACACCAAAGGCCAGCGGGTCTCCTCCAACCTCTTGCCATTCCAGAATGGAAGTTTGACAACATTGAGATGGACTTCGTGACTGGGTTTCCAAAGTCCAAACGTGGCAATGATGCTATATTCGTTCTCATTGACAAACTCACTAAAGTGGCTCACTTTTTGCCTATCAAAGAGTCGACCACTGCAGCTCAATTGGCGGAGCTCTATACCTCTCGGATTGTCTCTCTACATGGGATTCCTCAAGTGATCTCTTCAGACCGTGGCAGCATCTTTACCTCCAAGTTTTGGGATTCTTTTCAGAAGGCCATGGGCACCAACATCCGCTTCACCACAGCTTTCCATCCTCAAACTAGCGGTCAAGTCGAGCGTGTCAATCAGATTCTAGAAGATATGCTCAGGGCTTGTGTGATCTCCTTCGGCATGAAGTGGGAGGATTGTCTTCCATATGCTGAATTCTCCTACAACAACAGTTTTCAAGCAAGTTCAGGCAAGGCCCCATTCGAAATTCTGTATGGCAGGAAGTGCCGTACCCCTCTGGTCTGAAACCGGTGAACGTCAGCTTCTCGGCAATGAATTAATCACAGAGGCAGAGGAGATGTGCAAAGTCATTCGAGATAACCTCAAAGCAGCCCAATCCCGCCAGAAGAGCTACTATGATAGTAAGCACCGTGATTTCGCTTTCGAGATCGGAGATCAGGTTTACCTCCGCGTCTCTCCTATGAAAGGTACTCGTCGCTTCGGTATCAAAGGGAAGCTTGCCCCTAGATACATGGGACCTTTCAAGATCATCAGCAAGAGAGGCGATCTCGCCTATCAACTCGAGCTTCCTTCAAACTTTGCAAACGTTCATGACATGTTCCATGTCTCTCAGCTTTGAAAGTGCTTCAAGACTCCTGACCGCACCGTCAACTTTGAGGACATTGAGCTCCAAGAAGATCTCTCTTATCATGAGCACCTCGTTGCTATTCTTGAAGAGACTGAACGCAAGACTCGCAACAAGTCAATCAAATTCCTCAAAGTCAAGTGGTCACATCATTCCGACCATGAAGCTACCTGGGAACGCGAGGATCACCTCCGTTCTGAGTACCCGGCAATCTTTCAGTCCTAGATCTCGGGATGAGATCCTTTCGTAGTGGTGGAGTGTTGTAACACCCCGGATATGATTTACCCATTATATAATCCAACTCTTGCCGTTTCCGGCGTTAAGTTATTTTATTTCCTCGGGTTAGGGTCTTTGTCTCCGTGAGTTGTTATCATTTCCATGCATCTCATATCATTTCATCATGTGCAATGCATTTGCATACGTGTTCATCTCATGCATTCGAGCATTTTCCCCGTTGTCCGTTTTGCATTCAGGCGCTTCGTTCTCCTCCGGGGGCCATTTCTACTTTTCTTTCGTGTGTGGGGATTAAACATTTCCGGATTGGACCGAGACTTGCCAAGCGGCCTTGGTTTACTACCCGTAGACCGCCTGTCAAGTTTCATACCATTTGGACTTCGTTTGATGCTCCAACGGTTAACCGAGGGACCGAAAAGGCCTCGTGTGTGTTGCAGCCCAACACCCCTCCATTTTTGCCCAAAACCCACCATAACCTTCTTCATCATCTAGAGTGTTCGATCACGATCGCGTGGCCGAAAACCGCACCTCATTTGGACACTCCTAACTCCCTCTATGCCTATATAAAGACACCCCCAAAAATCTCCTTCTCCTTCCTCCCGAAAACCCTAGATCCATCTCCACCCGCCGCCGCCGGACAAAATCCGCCGGGCTGGACATTGTCCAATCCGCGCCGCCACCACCACGTGTCGGATCCTGATTGGGTCGCGCCGCCGCCCCACTTCGCCGTTGCCGCCGGCCAGGGAGGCCCAGGAGGGGCCCCCGAGGCCCGGTTGTCTCCCGGTGCCGCCCAGGGCCATCTTCCCCGCTGCCAGCCGCCCCACCGGACTTCCCTCCGCCGACTGTCGCCCTCACCGGCGCGCGCCGCCCCAGCTGCCGGTACCTGTCGCCTCGGCCGCCGTGCCCGCGCCACCTCGCCGCGCCGGCGCCGCCACCCTGCCGCCTCGGCAAGCTCCGGCGGGCGCCGTCCCACGCTTCCTCCTTCCCCGCCGGCCTCTCTCCGACGAGCTCAAGATCCATCTCCGGCAAGGACGAACCTCGGGAAGCGCGCCGAACCGGATCCAGATCCAGATCCAAATTGCTCGGTTGACTTTTTTGCCCGAAACCCTAGATATTTTGCCTCTGTTCATCGTGCCGTAACTCCGCATCCGAAGCTCCGTTTTTGGCATATAGCATATCAAAATGTTCGTCTCAGAGAGCACATAATTTCATCTCATTCAATCATTTTTATTTGAGTTCATCTTGATGCCCGGAATGCTGTTAGAAGAATGCTATTTGAGATAATTCTCAGATCTGCTGCTCCAATTAGATATTTGTCATTTTTGCCATTTTTGCCATTATTATTTGAGTTCATCTTGATGCCCGGAATGCTGTTAGAAGAATGTGTTTTTTATATGTTTTGCCGTCTATCCAGAGGTGCAACCCGTGTATTTTTGTGATGTGTGTGGTGACTAGCACAAGGTTGCAAAGTGGTGCATTCGTTAATGCTGATTTCAGGGACTTAGCATTTCCACAAAGTCCTTGATCTGTTTATCTCATTATGCCATATGTTCATGTTGTTTCCTAGTGATCCGTGCCTCTTTTGAGGAGGATCAGTAAGTATGTTTTGTTAATCTTTTAGTGCTCTATCCATCCATGTCTTTATTTGCAATTGTGGAGCACCCTAGCTTGAGTTAATCGAGCTCTACTTTTGCTATTTCATGAATCTGGGCAGATTGTCTACTTGTTAGCGATTTTGCCGAGGATGTTGTAGTTGATCCGTGCATGCTATGTTATTTTTCTTGCCATGTCTAGCTTGTATTTTGTGTATTCTTGATGGGTGTATTCTTAGATTGTCATGCCTTGCTCTGTAGTGAGTGCATCGAGCTCGCAAACTTGCCTACTTGATATCTGTTTTGCATGCTCCAGTTTTTCTCTAAGTTTGTGATCTGATTATGTTTTTGCCATGTTCGCATGCTTGCAAATGTATTTTCTGATCCCTTTTGGCTCAAGGTCACTAAAGGACTTTTGTTAAGCTCTTTGAGTAGATCCATGCCATGCTTTACCCTGCCATGTTCAGGTCCTGTAGCATAGAGTTTTCATGCTCCAAAGAGTGCTATCTGATCTAAAATTCCAGACAAGTGTTAATTTCACTAAGTCTGAGATCTGTTTGCCAAATGCATTTTTGCCATGCTTGTTTGAACCTGTTAATGGATGAATTGGCTGTAGCTCAGTGCTAGTCATTTGTTAAGCATCATGAGTGGATACCTGCCATGTATTTTGTTGCCATGTTGGAGTGCTGTAGCATGTTCATCTTGTTGCATTTAGATGGCTACTTGCTGTAAATCGCAGAACGTGGTCATATTTGAATTGCTTGCCATTTCCAAACCGTAACTCCGATTCCGGTGATCTTTATATCGTTTCCAAGCGATTTCATCTCACCTTCCCAGTGGCACACTTGGATTTCAAAGTTGAGGCCAGGTTCATTCATTCCTTGTCAAATCTTGCATATGCATCACATATCGCATCCCGCATAGCATACCATGATTGCATCATCTTGTTTGAGCTTTGCACGTGGTTGATTGTGTCCTTGTTGCTTGTTTGTCTTATTTGGGTAGAGCCGGGAGACGGGTTCGCTAATGAGGAGCCGGTTAAGTTTTGCTTTCGAGGATCCAGTCAAGTCTGACAACTTTGCAGGCAAGATGATCATACCCTCGAAATCACTACTATCTTTGCTTTGCTAGATGCTCGCTCTTTTGCTATGCCTATGCTACGATGCCTACCACTTGCTTATCATGCCTCCCAAATTGCCATGTCAAACCTCTAACCCACCATGTCCTAGCGAACCGTTGATTGGGTATGCTACCGCTTTGCTCAGCCCCTCTTATAGTGTTGCTAGTTGCAGGTGAAGATTGGAGACCGTTCCTTGTTGGAACATTATTTACTTGTTGGGATATCATTATATTACCATGTTATCTTAATGCATCTATATACTTGGTAAAGGGTGGAAGGCTCGGCCTCTCGCCTAGTGTTTTGTTCCACTCTTGCCGCCCTAGTTTCCGTCATATCGGTGTTATGTTCCCGGATTTTGCGTTCCTTACGCGGTTGGGTTATAATGGGAACCCCTTGATAGTTCGCCTTGATTAAAGCTTTTCCAGCAATTCCCAACCTTCGTTTTACCATTTGCCACCTAGCCTCTTTTTCCCTTGGGTTTCCGGAGCCCGAGGGTCATCTTATTTAAACCCCCCCGGGCCAGTGCTCCTTTGAGTGTTGGTCCACCTCGTCAGCCGCCGGTGGCTACCAGGGGCAACTCTGGGCTGGCCTACCGGAAGTTTAGACAATCTGAGTGTGCCCTGAGAACCAGATATGTGCAGCTCCTATCGGGATTTGTCGGCACATTCGGGCGGTGTTGCTGGATTTGTTTTAACTTGTCGAAGTGTCTTGAAGAACCGGGATACCGAGTCTGATCGGAACGTCTCGGGAGGAGGTCTATTCCTTTGTTGACCGTGAGAGCTTGTCATGGGCTAAGTTGGGACTCCCCTGCAGGGATTTGAACTTTCGAAAGCCGTGCCCGCGGTTATGGGCAGATGGGAATTTGTTAATGTACAGTTGTAGATAACTTGAACTTTAACTTTATTAAAATGAATCAACTGTGTGAGTTGCCGTGATGGTCTCTTCTCGGCGGAGTCCGGGAAGTGAACACGGTGTTGGAGTAATGCTTGCCGCAGGATGCCCTCTAGTTACTCGCTCGCGCTTTGCCTCCTCTTCTCTCTCTCTTTTGCGAATAGGATAGCCACCATATATGCTAGTCGCTTGCTGCAGCTCCACATATTTTCCTTTGCCTTACCTTTTAAGCTTAAATAGTCTTGATCGCAAGGGTGCGAGATTGCTGAGTCCCTGTGGCTCACAGATTACTTCCAAACCAGATGCAGGCCCTGATGATTCCGTTCCAGATGACGCGCATGAGCTCAAGTGGGAGTTCGACGAGGACTCACACTGATACTACGTGTCTTTCCCTGATGATCAGTAGTGGTGCCCAGTTGGGGCGATCGGGACCGTGTCGCATGTTGGGTTTATCTTTTGTTTTGGCGCCGTAGTCGGGCCATGAGTGTTTGAATGTTGTAATGCTATTTATGTACCTTTGATTGACGTGGCGAGTGTAAGCCAACTATTATATCTCCCCTTTTATTATCTATATGACATGGGATGTTGTGAAGATTGCCTAACTTGTGACATTGCTTTCAATGCGGTTATGTCTCTAAGTCGTGCCTCGACACGTAGGAGCTATAGCCGCATCGAGGGCGTTACACCTTCACAACTCCCTTTGTATGGAACAAATTATGCCTCTGATTTTGCTCAGCTTGTGTGACCTGCACACTCAAAACACGTTGAGCAACTAAACATTCATACCTGTCAGCATCTTTAGGAGCCATGTATTGTGTCTCATGATCAGAATCATCTCCACCGTGTTCTTCACGTGTAATAAGAGCCAAAGTCTCCTTATCATAGTCACTAGCGGGCTCATACCCACCATCCTCAGTAGCAATCATCACACGCTGAGATTTGCATTCTCTCGCAAAATGTCCTCTTCCCTTACAACGACGACAAATAATATCACTTGTGTGCCCTGTTGATGCCATGGAAGAAGAAGAACTCTGCGTAGGGCCGGGAGGTGTGCTCTTGGCAGATAGTGGTGGTTGTGCCTGCTTTCTTGTATCACGGCTGGAGGTGGCACCTGATGGAGGTGCTGGTGATGCGGAGCATCCCACGACCATCCCCATGGATGCCACCTTAACTATCCAAGCTCCAAGTGGACCAATGACAAGGGCTAGGGCACGTGCTACTCAATCCAAGGTGACATCACTCCTACTTGAGTTTTCCCCCTCTTCAAGTGAGATATGGCTACTGCCTAAGTCCGAGATACTATGTGTCATCAGGTACAATGCTTGAGACTCGGAGCCGAGGACTGTAGAAGAAGAGACAGGCGTCAACACTCTGGACAGCCCGGAACTTCTGGCCAGAGCCCGGAACTTCCAGCCAGAGCCCAAAACTTCTGGCCCCCGGACTTCTGGCCGACCCGGAGCTTCCGGCCGCCGATGACTTTGACCAGCCCAGGCGTGCCAACTCTCGGGTTAGCCCGGACCCCGTCCCGGACCTTCCGGTGCCCGGAACCTCCGGCCTGCCCGGACCTTCTGGCCCCCGGATGCCAGCACATCTCCACCGCGCCAACTCTCCGGTTAGGCCGGACCCTCCCCGGAAGCTCCGGTGCCCGGAACTTCTGGCCTAGCCCGGAACTTCCAGCCCTGCCAGTGAGTAGCCACTTGGGCCGAGGCCCGTGTACCCTTTCGTCACCTAGACTATATATACTCTATCCCGTACGACTTTCTTGGGTTAGCATTGGTTTAGCTCATTTGAGAGATAGAGCTATGGTCATCCATATCGGGTCTCCTCCGTGCGAGAGACCGTGGCCTCTTCGGAGAAGATCCCTTTGGATTCAAGCCCCCTTTCTAAGGGAAGATCCCCCCGTGGATTCAAGGCCTCCTCATGGAGAAGAACCGGTTACCTCTTGTATCGTCTGTTGTTGACTTTGGATCTTGTATCTTCCTTTGTGTTCAGTGATCTAGCGCATGTGTGATCATTCTTGTTGGTTTTAGTGTTTCTCTCGTGTTTCCCCTCATGATTCCCCTCGTTTCCCCCTCGTGTTCTTCGCGGGATCCACTCCTTTCGTGAAAGATCGGGCTATAGGGTTCCTACCCTACATCATCTTGGTATCTAGAGCGAGGTTGATCACGATTTGGGAGTCTCCCCTTTGTGTTTCTAGCCTAATTTTGTTGTTTTTCGTCCTAATACGAAAATCCCCACCAAAAATAGCCCCAATTTTTTTGTGATTCATTCGTGTGTTGAGATTTTGTTGGTTTTGATTCGTGAATTTTGTGTCTGGCTCGTAGATCTAGCCTTCCCACCCTTCTTTTCCTCCAATTTCTTCTTTTCCCCTTTGGATTTGGGCTTTTCCCCCAAGTTTTACCTCCCAAATCCACGATCCCGAAGTCTCTGTTCTTGGCAGAATCACGACCACCGGAACTTCTGGTCCAGCCCGGATATTCCGGCCCCCGGACCTTCCGGCTTTCCCCGGAACCTCCGTCTTTCCCGGAACATCCGGCTTCGACAGAAAGTTCGCACTACTACCACAACTCCACCCAATTTTCCACCAAAATTTGTTCCGGTGCTCACCATATACCATATATATTTCCGCATACCTCCACCACTTCTGCATAACCCACCATTTTTGGACCGTTTCGCTCTCTGACACAATTGCTACTTTGAGGTTTGAGAATTTGAGTTGCGGTACCGTATCCTTTTGTGTTTCGGCTATCTAGGTATGGTTCGACATCAACGCTGCTCATCTTCGCCACGGGCGCGTCATCAACAACGACCACCTCGACTACGACTTGGTATTCGTGCCACCATTTTGACACCATACCAGAAGCAAGACTGGTAACCTAATCTTGGTATTGGACATGTCATTCTTGCCATTACATTGATAGCCATCATAGGCTTACTCCTTTGCGTTGCTTACCCATCGAGACTAGCCATTGTGTATTGCCGGCAACAAGACTTGTGCACATTAGTGATCATACTTCCCATAGCAGACATACATAAATCATTGTTCCCTATATTGGTATCATCTCATGTGTCACAAACTTGTCATCGCATACTCACTTGCTATCTTGGTTCGTCAAACATTGCATGAGAAAAGAGCTCAAACATCAAAGAGCCAACCAAGCTTTAAGCAAAGAGGAAAGATACGCAAAGAGCTTTTAAGCAAGAACCATAGCATCATACAACATTAAGATTATCATACTCAATCATCTTGGATCATATCATAGTAACACCTTGCATACAAAGTATTTGGGATAGAAGTCGTTGCATGTTTGCTAAGTAGGTTGTGCACAAGTTCTTTTATCCGCCTATCGTGCAATCGTGCTAGCGTCTCTCTAGTGTTGTGCAACAAGAGCATTTTCGTGGATTCCACATTTTGGCTCACCCTTGGTTGCACAACCCCACTTATCTTTTTGCGTGTGTGTTTCCGTGTACCTTATATGCTTGGTCTACTTGTTACATTGCATCTTGCGAATCTTTTCCAACATTATTGAAGCTCACTTACAATTGCATTAAATTTTCTGCCACCATCCTAACCAAGCTCCACCAAAAGCTTTTACTTGTGTAGGTGTGAGAAACTGACAAGAACTCGTACCAATTGTGATATTTCCTTGTCCTACATTGGGGTGATCCTCGATCCACTTTCAACCTCGGTCAAGGTACATTTGGTACTCGTTCCTCTCTTTCTACCACTCACATTTGTCTTGGAATGATGGATAGGCCAAGTACTTCTACCAACCCACTCTTCATGGAGCAAGACGACAACATGAACTCCTTCGTCACCAAGAGTCACCTCTTTGCTGCACAACGTGCTTTGCATCAAGAGCAACAAGCGATGAGTGAACGCATCGACAACCTTGCCGCCGACTTGCGACTTTCCGAGCAACGTACAAAGGACTACTTCGACCATAAGCTCGACGATCACAAGCAAGAGAATGACGCAAGGATGGACGAAAATCGTGCTTTGTTGCTCAATAGCTCGTCTTCCACTTCAAGAAGGAGCTGTTCAAGCCGCCACTCCAACTTCACCCTCTCCGGCTCAAGTACACCGACATCGAACACCCTTTGTCGAGCCGCGCGCGCCGACCGTCAAGCAAGCCTCAATCCCCTAAGAGACACCGACTCTCAAGAGCGCCGACAACATCAAACTCAAGAAGCCTTTGTGCTTGCACGAGAACGGCAACGTCAACGCCAACATGAAGAGGAAGAGCGAGCACGTCTACACCAAAATGCCCAAGATGCCGAGGCACAACATCAAGCACAACAACTCTGTGAGGCTTAAGCACTTGCGGCGCAACACGCTCTACGCGATTCGAGTCGAGCCATTACCGACCGAAGCCGACAAGCCCGTGAACAAGAAGAAGCACATCGCGAAGAAATTCAAGAACAAAGATTTCACGCTCGGGTGCATCGTCAAGTTCCTCTTTGAGCTCGCGAAGATCCTCCACAAGCTCGCCAACACCATCAAGTTCATAGAGAGCATGAAGACAATGGAAATCCTCCACGACAAGAGCAACATGCGGATAACAACCCTCCGCGTCAAGAGCACCACGAGTTGAACAATCATCTACAACATGGGCGTCATCATCCCTGGCCCCAACACAATGAGGAGCAACGCTTCGGCAAGCTCAAGTTCACCATGCCCAAGTTCAACGGAAGCAACGATCTCGAAGAGTACCTTTCATGGGCATTTAAAGTTGACAAGATTTTCTGTTTGCACAATTATGACGAAGAGAAGAAGATCACAATGGCATCCCTTGAGTTCCAAGGCTATGTGCTCATTTGGTGGGAACAAGTCATTGAGCGCCGAGAGGCAAGAGGTGAACCACCCATCACTACTTGGGCGCAAATGAAGGATGTCATGAGAGCACGCTTCGTACCTACCTACTACAACCACGATCTCTTCAAGAAACTCCAACAACTCAAGCAAGGAACCAAGAGCGTTGAAGAGTACTACAAGGAGATGGAGATTTCCATGATACGAGCCAATGTCACGGAAGATGATGAGCAAACAATGGCATGTTTCTTGAATGGACTGAATCATCCTGTCAAGAAGATCGCCGACTTCCAACCATACTCAAATCTCATCGAGCTAGTGCACCAAGCTGCCAAAGAGGAACGCCAAGTGAAAGATGATTTCAAGTATGCCAAGTTCTCATCCAAGTCCTACGGCTTCTCCAATAACCAAGCTTCAACGACTCCAACACCGACCACAAGACCTGCTACTTCCAACATCGACAAGTCGACTTCCAAGAAAGTTTCGCCAACTGCAAGCAACCCTACTACAGGCAACTTCAAGCCGAGAGCTTCATCATCATCAACCCCAACCGATGAGTGATGAGGACATTAATACCATTGTTACACCCATAGCCCCTGCTGCTGTACATACTGGACCAATTACTAGAGCTCGCGCACGCCAATTGAATTATCAGGTACTTTCATTTCTTGGTAATGATTCTAATGTTCATGTGAATATGATGCTGCCTAAGTTGGATACATTTGTTTGCTTACAAATGAAGGGCCTAGCTTGGACAAGAAAGATGAACCTTGGAGCAAGTTCAAGCATGGAGATGATGGCATGTGCAAGGGGAACAAGAACAGAGTTACAAGTGATGATTCCAGGACTCTGAAGCCACCATAATGAGTGCATGAAGCATGGGACGAAATATACAAGATGCCACTTCATAAATTTCGTCCAGAAGCTATTCTAGGTGCTGCGTCACCTTATTATTGGGCCAGGCCCATGTATTTTCGAAATACTTAAGTATAGGCTGTTTTTAGGGTCCCTATGTGTGGGGAAACAAGAGTTAGGGTTGGTTTCGGACCCCTCAACCAAGGGCCACAAAATTCCCCCTCTCTCCTCCATATATACACCCTTAGGGCATCGTTTAGACTTTATGTTTTGTTTAGATTAAAAGTTCGCCATAGCTGCAACTTCGCATACTTCGTTTGTGTCCAACGACCAGACCAAGATGTCACAGAACCCCACCTTGATCAATAAAGCTTTCATATTATATTCGCAATATCCAGATTGCAATCTCAGTTTCTTGCTTGTTCTTCGTTTGCTCGCAGGAAACAGGCCCACGTGGTCAGGTTGATCGTGCTCCGGCGTGGTCAATAACCCCTCGGAGTTGGTTTAGCGATTGCTAAGGTGCGACGTCCTCGCACGTTCGTAGTCGGATCGTCAAAGTCGACTTACTCTAAAATGATAGCCACCATCTCATCGAAAGATGGGACACCTTTGCCTCTATCAATGATACCATCAAGACGAGTTCCTTCAAGTGTTTCACATGCGGAGGCCGAGGCCACAAGTCCTACGAGTGAGCCATGGTCTTCAAAGACGATGGCACGTATGTCTCAATGAGCGACGGCAAAATGGAAGCCGTTGAGCACGTCGCCATGCACCGCCCAGTGAACAATGAAGAAGAACAATTGATGAGGACATCCCAGGTTCACCTTCTTTATCATCTTCTCCTGATGATAAATCTCAGCCATCAAGTGAAGCTTCTACAAAGAAGATCTATTTGGGTCCCATGACAAGGAGCCGTGCCAAACAAATAGCACAAGAGGTGAACGCACTCCTAGCTTATCAGTTTGCTCCCTTGACCAGCTGGTTAGCACGAATTTGAGCCCCTCTTTTGGCCTGGTTTCACACCTAAACTAGGAGGGCTGTTCCTAGTATAAATACCCCTTCCCCCACTTCAGCCACAACTCTTTGGCAATTTGATTTCAGCATAGGTTAGCTAAGTGCAACCAGAATATTGTTCGAGAGTTCACTTCCTCCTTAGCTCTTGTAATCTTGCCTTATGAGAGGGTAAACTCACTTTGTGATTTTACAACAGCAGCCGTTGAGGCGGCGACCAGTTCGTGCTTCCAACTTCGTGCGTGGTTGCATGGATTGGAACTAAGAGTGTGGTTGGGCGAATACTTGTCGCTGGTTGTTGCATTTGCAATAGTTAGCTTCGGTCTCGTTAGGTTGCACTAGTTATCCTTTACTCGACAACATTGTTGGTTGGGATCGAGGGTTTCCTTCGTACCCTTCAGGTGGCGTTGAGTCGCAACATAGAGCCGATCCTCTGTGAAGATTGGGCAACCCCGTATCATCTTGGTATCAGAGCTTCCGTTGACACGGTAGGAACTTGTATCCCTAGTTTAGTTCGTGTTCTTATTCATCCTAAAAGTCCAGAAAATAGCCCCACAAAAAAATCCCTTTACCTAGCCCTTTGCAGCCTTTAATCTATTATTTGGTGAGTTTTATCAAGTTCTTGTCAACTAGATCTTTGTTTTTAGTTGTTGAGTTCCCCCCCCATCCAATCTTGTGTGTTTGTGTTCATTTTCGTGCACAGATTTCAGATCTGCATCCTCCACCAAATCATGCATATCTTTGTCATCCGGAGTCCATTTTGAGTGTTTTTGTGCATTTTGAAAAGCCCGCACTGTGTGCTCTCCATTCATCCTTGTTAGATCTGATTCCCGCCGTCTTTTCCACCCAGTAAAATGAGATCAGTTCATGTGTGTTTGCTGCCAAAGTTTTAGCTGCATGTTCTTGTTGGTTGACTTCATCTATTGTGATTTTCGTGATTCCCCCAAAGTGTGTGTTCAGATCCAAGTCCCTTGTTGAATGTTTGTCAAAAAAAGAGCAAAAAAAAGGCAAAAAAAAGAGAGATCTGCCCAAATAAAGAAAGTGTGTGCAAGAAGCAAAGGAGAGAAAACTTGGGACTGTTCTTCACTTATATCTTGAGAAATCCATGTTTGTGTTGTGAGCTTAAATGTGTCAAGTGTGAAAAGTCTTCAATCCTTGCTTGCAGCAAATCTGATTCCTTGGCGAGAGTTGCATGTACCTCACGTATATCCCATTCAGCAACTAAATGCATTAGAATCTTGTGTGGATGATTACTTGGTTCAACAATATCTAGAATGCAGATTAGTGCACCTTTTGCTACATATATACCCCACCCAAAATCCACCAAACAGCCCCACATGTGCAACCCTAGACTTGTATTCGCTTGATTATCACTCTTTATATACCAACCACCGACACCACGGTTGAGCATGATTCTGCTCTCATTTGGAAGTTACATGAGCTTCGGTTGGTAAGTGAGGTGAGCTTGAGTTGTTATCCACATATATGCTTCTAGTACTATAGGGCTTTTGGAGAACTAACCATGGCAGGTGAAGAAAACGAGTATGATGTTGAAGGAAATGGGCATCTCAATCAGCCCGTCACACGGTTTCACTCTAACGCATTACGTGATGATCTACACTAAGAGTTCAGAAATAGCCTTGACCCAATTGAAGAGAAGCAAGACAAGTTGTCGAGAGATTTGCAGCAACTTATGGGTAATGTTGATGAGCAACTCACTCAGAACATGGCAGCCATGAGGACTGGTATTGTTGCTAATATTGTGCGAGAGCTTCATCAGAACCGAGAAGATGCAAGTGTCCATGGTGAAGAACAAAATGTAACTGATGGGGAAGGTGCTGCCTCCAATGCACAAGCTAGAAGAAACTGTGCTCCTGCTCCCCATGCCATGAGACCTCCTGGTCCCGGACGTGGAAATGATCATGGTAATGGACGTGGTCATCATGAAGTTGCTGCTGGTCGTGGTCTTAGAGGAGGCCACCGAAGAGCAAATCTCTACCATGAAGGTAGTGGAGATGAGTTTGATGAAGATGAAGAAGGCATGTACCAGAATGACAGATTTCATCATCGTAGAAACTATGGTCGTGGACGGCAGGAGGAGGAGAGGTTTGGAAAGCTGAAATTTACCATGCCCAATTTTGATGGTGGATCTGATCCAGAAAGTTATCTCACATGGGAATTGAAGGTTGACAAGATTTTCCGCATGCACAACTACTCTAAAGAGAAGAAATTAGCAATGGCCTCACTTGAATTTGAAGACTATGCTCTAATTTGGTGGGAGCAAGTTCAGACTCAGCGAGAAGAAGAAGGAGAGCCTGCTGTTGCTACATGGACAGAAATGAAAAGAGAGATGAGGGCAAGATTTGTCCCAAGGCATTATAGACGTGACATCTTTGATAAGCTCCAGAATTTGAGGCAAGGAAAGTTATCAGTTGAGGAGTATCATAAGGAGATGGAGAAGGCAATGATAAGAGCCAACATACATGAAGATGAGGAGCAGTCGATGGCAAGGTTCCTCTATGGGCTAAATCCTAATGTTAAACGAGTGGTTGATTTGCAGCCATATCGTAATGTAGTAGAGCCGGTACATCTTGCTTCTAAGGCTGAACGTCAATTGCAAGAAGACTCGAAGCAAAACAGAACTACGTCCTTCACAGCTCGAGCTACATCAAGTGGGAGTAAGTTTATACCTCAATTCAACGTTGGTCGAGGTATTATAACTAGTTCTGGTGGTGGAAATCAGCCCCATGCACGTGGAGCCACGAGCAGAAATGATGCATCAAATTTGAAGGAGAAGAGCAAATTTGCAGCTCCTAGTTCATCCTCCATTGGCTCCACGGGGAAAACTAGTGAGATAGAGTGCTTTACATGTAAGGGACGTGGCCACATGAAGAAGGATTGTCCCAACAAGCGTACCATGCTGATCACCGAGAATGGAGAATATGAGTCTTGTAGTGAACCTGAAGAAGAAATTGAAGATGGTGATGGTTCAGATGGTGATGAGCAAACCTATTGTGATTATGAGCAAGGGGCCTCTCTTGTTGTCACTAAAGTTTTGAGTGTGCAGATCAAAGAAGCTGAGAATGGACAACGACACAATCTGTTTCAAACAAGAGCCAAAGTGCAAGACAAGGTATGCAAGGTAATTGTTGATTGTGGGAGTTGTCACAATCTTGCAAGCAAAGAAATGTGTGATAAGCTTGGGCTGAAGCTGCTACAACACCCTCATCCATATCATATACAATGGTTGAGTGAATGTGGAGAGATTAAGATCACACACATGGTACAGGTGCAATTCAAGATTGGATATTATAATGACACCGTTGAGTGTGATGTGGTGCCAATGAAGGTGTGTCACTTGATGTTGGGTAGACCATGGCAATATGATCATTCAGCTCAACATTGTGTCAGAACCAATCAATACACCATCAAGTGGAGAGGAAAAGACTTGGTGCTTAGACCCATGACACCCCAACAAATCATGGCTGAGCACTTGCAGAAAGTTTCTGAAGTAAAAATAGTGAGTAAGAAAGAGGGAGAGAAAAAGAGCGAGAGAGAGATCCACAAATCAGTGAGTGAGCGCCACAAGCCAAATCTGAGAGAGTAGAATAAAAGAGAGGGAGAGAACTTAGTAATGTTAGCCACCAAATCAGAACTGAGTGATGAGAGGCTCAACCCAAATCAAGTGGTCGTTGTACTTGTGTACAAAGATGCTTTTCTTTCAGCTAACGACTTAACATGTCTCCCTAGTGCTGTTTGTGATGTCTTGCAGGAATTCGAGGATGTTTTTCCGGAGGAAGTACCCGCTGGTCTACCTCCCTTGCGTGGCATAGAACATCAGATTGACCTCATTCCAGGAGCATCACTTCCGAATCGACCTCCCTACCGCACCAATCCTGAAGAAACAAAGGAGAGACAAAGGCAGGTACAAGAACTTTTAGATAAAGGTTATGTGCGTGAAAGCTTAAGTCCTTGTGCTGTACCTGTGATTTTGGTGCCCAAGAAAGATGACACATGGCGATTGGTAATGGATTGTATGCCTATCAATATTATAACTATTAGGTATCGTCATCCTTTTCCTAGGCTAGATGATATGCTTGATGAATTGAGTGGCTCTACTGTTTTCGCTAAAATTGATTTGAGGAGTGGATACCATCAGATTAGGATGAAAGAAGGAGATGAATGGAAAACTGCTTTCAAAACAAAATTTGGGTTGTATGAGTGGTTAGTCATGCCTTTTGGATTAACTAATGCACCAAGTACATTCATGAGATTGATGAACCATGTTTTGAGAGCTTACATTGGAAAATTTATTGTTGTGTACTTTGATGACATCCTAATCTATAGCAGATCCATTGAGGAACATATTGAACATCTAAAACAAGTGCTGAATGTGCTAAGGACAGAAAAACTATATGCTAACGTTGAGAAGTGCTCCTTTTGCACAAACAAGGTTGTTTTTCTTGGCTATGTCGTTTCAGGACAGGGAATTGAAGTGGATGAATCTAAGGTGGAAGCAATCAAGAATTGGCCAACTCCAATGAATGTAAGCCAGGTGAGAAGTTTTCATGGCCTTGCTGGTTTCTACCGGAGGTTTGTGAAAGATTTTAGTACAATTGTTGCACCTTTGAATGAACTGACAAAGAAAGGAATTCCCTTTAAATGGGGTGCACCACAAGAAGAAGCATTTCTTGAGCTTAAGAAACAATTAACTGAAGCACCTTTGCTGATTCTACCTGATTTCACTAAAACTTTTGAGATAGAATGTGATGCTAATGGAATAGGTGTTGGAGGTGTGTTAATGCAAGAACGAAAACCAATAGCATATTTTAGTGAGAAGCTGAGTGGTGCACAACTGAATTATTCTGTTTATGATAAGGAGTTGTATGCCTTGGTTAGATTGCTTGAAACTTGGCAACACTACTTATGGCCTAAAGAGTTTATTGTACATTCTGATCATGAGGCCTTGAAACATTTGAAAGGCCAAGCTAAACTGAATCGTAGGCATGCTAAATGGGTAGAATTCATTGAAACTTTCCCATATGTTGTGAAGTATAAGAAAGGAAGGGAAAACATGGTTGCTGATGCTTTGTCCCGTAGGCATGTTCTTTTGACACAATTAGAAATGAAGGTACCAGGACTTGAGAGCTTAAAAGAACTGTATTGCACTGATCATATATTTTCAGAACCATATGAAAAATGTAAATATGGGAAAGGTTGGGATAAATATCATGTGCATGATGGGTTCCTTTTTAGGGCTAACAAGTTGTGTGTTCCAGATTTGTCAGTTAGGCCTTTGTTGTTGCAGGAATCACATGCAGGAGGATTAATGGGACACTTTGGTCGTGAGAAAACTGATGAGTTGTTGGCCGATCACTTTTATTGGACAAAGATGAGGAAGGACGTTGAGAGATTTGTGGAGCGATGCATCATATGCCACAAAGCTAAGTCTAAACTGAACTCCCATGGTTTATATACTCCCCTACCTGTTCCAAATGCTCCTTGGGAAGATATTAGCATGGATTTTGTTTTAGGACTGCCTAGGACTAAGAGGGGGAGGGATTCAGTTTTTGTTGTGGTTGATAGGTTCTCAAAAATGGCACACTTCATTCCGTGCCACAAGAACGACGATGCTTCACATGTTGCTGATTTGTTTTTCAGGGAAGTTGTTCTCTTGCATGGAATGCCAAGGACTATTGTTTCAGATCGAGATGTGAAGTTCATGAGCTACTTTTGGAAAACATTGTGGGCAAAATTAGGAACCAAGTTGCTGTTTTCAACAACGTTTCACCCCCAAAATGATGGGCAAACAGAGGTAGTGAACCGCACACTCTCAGCGTTGCTGTGTACAATGATCAAGAAGAATTTGAAGGAGTGGGAAGAGTGTTTGCCGCACGTGGAGTTTGCTTACAATCGGGCAGTTCACTCTACCACAAACATGTGCCCGTTTGAGGGGGTATATGGATTCAAACCACTTGCACCAATTGACTTGCTGCCACTTCCATTGCGAGAGAGATGTAACATGGAGGCTTCCAAGCGTGCTGCATATGTGAAGAAGATTCATGAGAAGACCAGAGAAGAGATAGAAAGGAAGTCCAAGTATTATGCTGCTAAGGCAAACAAAAATTGCAAGAAGGTAACTTTTGAGCCCGAAGATCTGGCTTGGATACATTTGCGCAAAGATCGGTTCCCAGAGAAGCGGAAATCCAAGCTAATGCCTCGTGGAGATGGACCATTCAAAGTCTTGGCCAAGATCAATGACCATGCTTACAAAATCGAGCTTCCTGAAGACTATGTTGTGAGTCCAACTTTCAACATTGCTGATTTGTCTCCATGCTTCGATCAAGAGGGTCAAGAGTCAAGGACGACTCCTTTTGAAGAGGGGGAGGATGATGAGGACATCCCAGGTTCACCTCGTTTATCATCTTCTCCTGATGATAAATCTCAGCCATCAAGTGAAGCTTCTACAAAGAAGATCTATTTGGGTCCCATGACAAGGAGCCGTGCCAAACAAATAGCACAAGAGTTGAACGCGCTCCTAGCTTATCATAATTCAAATGACCATGAGAACTTTCTACTGCCTAAATCTCGTGTGCTGATTTTACTTAGGTACAATGTCGAGGACAACCAACAACATTCAGCACATGAAGAACCAAGTTTTGGAGCCCATTCAACAAGTTTAAAGAGAACAAGTTTCAACTCTGATGAAAGCCTTGTTTTGGTGACAAGGACAACTAGTTACACCGCAAGGAAGAATAGCAAGCCATCTTAACACTCTATTGTTGCATGTGCAGTTCCAGAATTCATCCCAGAACTTGCTGAATCATGCAACGCAAATATATGAGCACCCGGCATGTGTGGGAGTACAAAATGGAGAGCATATGAAGTCTACTTTCAGGAAAATCAAACGGTGCATCATTTGGAGTCCTGAGACAAAGGATATGAGAGTTCCAATGCAAGCTGTCGAGGGCATTAATTGCTGCGCGAGGCTCCATGAGTTTGCTCCCTTGACCAGCTGGTTAGCACGAATTTGAGCCCCTCTTTTGGCCTGGTTTCACACCTAAACTAGGAGGGCTATTCCTAGTATAAATACCCCTTCCCCCACTTCAGCCACAACTCTCTGGCAATTTGATTTCAGCATAGGTTAGCTAAGTGCAACCAGAATATTGTTTGAGAGTTCACTTCCTCCTTAGCTCTTGTAATCTTGCCTTATGAGAGGGTAAACTCACTTTGTGATTTTACAACAGCAGCCAGTTCGTGCTTCCAACTTCGTGCGTGGTTGCGTGGATTGGAACTAAGAGTGTGGTTGGGC
The DNA here is from genome assembly GCF_018294505.1 of Triticum aestivum. NCBI lineage: Eukaryota > Viridiplantae > Streptophyta > Magnoliopsida > Poales > Poaceae > Triticum > Triticum aestivum. The sequence goes on from NC_057794.1 coordinate 198,657,092, forward strand.
GAATACTTGTCGTTGGTTGTTGCATTTGCAATAGTTAGCTTCGGTCTCGTTAGGTTGCACTAGTTATCCTTTACCCAACAACGTTGTTGGTTGGGATCGAGGGTTTCCTTCGTACCGTTCAGGTGGCATTGATTCGCAACATAGAGCCAATCCTCCGTGAAGATTGGGCAACCCCGTATCAACAAGTCTTTTGTGATGAAGACTCGAGTCCTGCACTTGTTGTCTCCAAATCTTGACTCTCCAACATCACCAAGAAGAAGACCAACGATGCCACATACTCCACACCAAGGCCGGCATCAATGGACGGTCCGTCAAGGTCATCATCGATGGAGGGAGTTGTCACAATCTCGCAAGTGAAGAACTTTGCTCCAAGCTCCAATTACCCAAGACGAAGCATCCACATCCACACAAAGTGCAATGGCTTAGTGATTCCGGCACTATCCAAGTCGAGCACCTAGTACAAGTCTCCTTCAAGATCGGCGCCTACGAAGACATCTTGGAGTGCGACGTCATTCCAATGACCGTTTGTCATCTTCTCCTTGGACGGCCATGGCAATTCGATAGAGGAGTCGTCCACAACGGTCGAACGAACCACTACATCTTCAAGATGAAGGGCAAGGAGTACATCCTCCGTCCAATGTCGCCAAGTCAAGTGATCGCCGACAAGCAAGACCCCCATCGTGGAGATCATAGTGAGAGAGTGAGCCACCAAAACGAGAGTGAGCGCCACAAGCCAAAATCGAGTGCCTCCACGATGAGCGAAAACAAGAACCTAGTTCTATTTGCCACCACCCATGAGATGAGAGAAGTGTGTGAGAACCCATCTAGTGTCCTACACTACGTCCTCGTGTGCAAGGACAATGCACCACAAACTAACACCTCTCACACTCTTCCTCTAGTGTTGTCTTCTCTTTTGCAGGAATTTCAAGATGTTTTCCCCGATGAGATACCTCCGGGACTACCTCCACTTCGAGGCATTGAGCACCGCATCGACCTCATCCCCGGAGCGCCACTTCCAAACAAAGCTCCCTACTGCGTCAACCCTGACGAAACAAAAGAAGTACAAAGGCAAGTAAAGCATCTCATAGACCATGGACATGTGCGTGAAAGTTTGAGCCCTTGTGCCGTTCCGGTCATTCTTGTGCCAAAACATGATTGTAGTTTTCGCATGTGCTCCGATTGTAGACCTATCAATGCTATCACCGTTCGCTATAGGTATCCCATTCCACGCCTAGATGATATGCTTGATGAGCTTAGCGGTGCCACTATATTTTCTAAAATTGATCTTAAAAGTGCTTACTATCAAATCCGCACACAAGAGGGCGATGAATGGAAAACCGCCTTCAAAACCAAGTTTGGTTTGTATGAGTGGTTAGTCATGCCTATGGGTCTCTTGTAAGCACCAGGCACTTTTATGTGCCTTATGAATCATGTCTTTCGCCCTTACATTGGTATATTTGTTGTGGTTTAATTTGATGCCATTCTTGTGTTTAGAAAATCTATTATGGAGCATGTCACCCATGTCCGCACCATTTTGCAAACTCTTAAAAAAGAGCGACTCTATGCTAATATGGAGAAATGGCTTTTTGGTGTTGATAAGCTTGTTTTCTTGGGTTTTGTAGTTTCTTCTAAGGGTGTTCATGTTGATGAGTCCAAGATTAATGCTATTAAGACTTGGCCGCAACCAACCAACTTGCATCAAGTGCGTAGTTTTCTTGGCCTTGCGGGTTTCTATCGTCGCTTTGTAAAGGATTTTAGCACCATTGCTTCGCCTTTGCATGCTTTGAGCAAGAAGAATGTGCCTTTTGTTTGGGGACCATCCCAAGATACCGCATTCAATGAGCTTAAGAATTTGCTTACTCATGCTCCCGTGCTTGCTTTACCCAACTTCGACAAGCCTTTTGAAATTCATTGCAATGCTAGTGGTAATGGCATAGGAGGTGTGTTAACGCAAGAGAAGCGCCCCGTAGCTTACTTTAGTGAGAAACTTTCCGGAGCGCAACTCAATTATCCCATCTATGACAAAGAGCTATATGCTTTAGTCCGTGTTTTGCATGAATGGGAACACTACCTTCGTCCCCATGAGTTTCTCATTCATACCGATCATGAGACTCTCAAGTATCTTAAGGGACAAACTAAGTTGAACAAGCGTCATGCTAAATGGAGTGAATTTATTGAGTCTTTTCCCTATGTCATCAAGTACATCAAGGGTAAAGAAAACATAGTAGCAGATGCTCTTTCCCGCATTTGCATGCTTGTCACGCAACTTGAGTTAGATGTCATTGGCTTCGAGCATATCAAAGACTTATATGAGCATGATGCAACTTTTGCCATTCCTTATGCCAAGTGTTTGTCGAATACATCTTGGGAACGCTATTACATCAAAGATGGCTACCTTATGAGAGCTAACAAACTTTGTATTCCCGAGTCCTCTCTCCGTTTGTTGCTTTTGCAGGAATCTCATGGAGGAGGCTTAATGGGACACTTCGGACGCGACAAGATGTTGGCCACGCTCTTGAAGAGCTACTTTTTGCCTAAGATGTTTTGGGATGTCGATCGTTTCACCAACCGGTGTACTACATGTCGCAAAGCTAAGTCCAAATCTCAATCTCATGGTCTCTATATGCCTTTACCAATTCCATACCAGCCTTGGGAAGACATTAGCATGGACTTTGTACTTGGTTTGCATAGGACTCGCAATGGGAAAGATTCCATATTTGTCGTTGTGGACCATTTCTCCAAAATGGCACATTTTATTCCTTGTCACAAGATAGACGATGCTTCACATGTTTCTAATCTCTTTTGTAGGGAAATATTGCGTCTCCATGGTGTGCCAAAGACAATTGTCTCGGACCGCGACGTCAAGTTCCTTAGCTACTTTTGGAAGACCCTATGCGCCAAGCTCGGAATCAAGCTACTCTTTTCCACGGCGTACCATCCTCAAACCGACGGCCAAACAGAGGTGACAAACCGCACACTCTCCGCTCTGCTTCAAGTACTCATCAAGAATAACATCAAGGAGTGGGAGGAGTGTCTACCCATCGCCGAGTTCGCCTACAGCCGAGCAAGACACTCAACAACCAGCAAGTCTCCTTTCGAGGTCATCTATGGATTCAACCCTTTGTCACCATTGGATATTCTAACTCTTCCACTCCAAGAGCGAATCAATTTGGACGCAAGCGCACGAGTGACCCATCTAAAGAAGGTGCATGAAGATACAAGAAACACCATCGAGTGCCAAGTACAACCCCTTGCGACAAAGCTCAACGTCAACAAGAAACCTATGGTCTTCAACATTGGTGATCTCGTGTGGCTACACCTTCGCAAGGAGCGCTTTCCACAAGAACGCAAGTCTAAGCTTTGACCACGAGCAGATGGACCCTTCAAGGTGCTCGCACGCTACAACGACAATGCTTACAAGATTGACCTCCTGCGCGACAAGTACAGCGTGAGCGACATCTTCAACATCAAAGATCTCTATCCCTTCCATGGTGATGAAGAACTCGATCCGAGGATGGATCTTCCCCAAGGGAGGGGAGATGATGCGGAGCATCCCACGACCATCCCCATGAATGCCACCTCAACTATCCAAGGTCCATGTGGACCAATGACAAGGGCTAGGGCACGTGCTATTCAATCCGAGGTGACATCACTTCTACTTGAGTTTTCCCCCTCTTCAAGTGAGGCATGGCTACTGCCTAAGTCCGAGATACTATGTGTCATCAGGTACAACGCTCAAGACTCAGAGCCGAGGACTGTAGAAGAAGAGAGAGGCGTCAACACTCTGGACAGCCTAGAACTTTCGGCCAGAGCCCGGAACTTCCGGCCAACCCGGAGCTTCCTGCCGCCGATGACTTTGACCAGCCCAGGCGTGCCAACTCTCGGGGTATCCCGGACCCTGTCCCGGACCTTCCGGCCGCCTGAACCTCCGGCCTGCCCAGACCTTCCGGCCCCCGTATGCCAGCACATCTCCACTGCGCCAACTCTCTGGTTAGGCCAGACCCTTCTCGGAACCTCCGGTGCCCGGAACTTCCGGCCCTGCCTGCGCGCAGCCACTTGGGCCGAGGCCCGTGTACCCTTTCATCACCTAGACTATATATACTCTATCCCGTACGACTTTCTAGGGTTAGCGTTGGTTTAGATCATTTGAGAGATAGAGCTACGCTCATCCATATCGGATCTCCTCCGTGCGAGAGACTGTGGCCTCTTCGGAGAAGATCCCTTTGGATTCAAGCCCCCTTTCTAAGGGAAGATCCCCCCATGGATTCAAGACATCCTCACGGAGAAGAACCGGTTACCTCTTGTATCGTCCGTTGTTGACTTTGGATCTTGTATCTTCCTTTGTGTTCATGGATCTAGCACATGTGTGATCATTCTTGTTGGTTTTAGTGTTTCTCTCGTGTTTCCCCTCGTGATTCCCCTTGTTTCCCCCTCGTGTTCTTCGCGGGATCCGCTCCTTTCGTGAAATATCGGGCTATAGGGTTCCTACCCTACATCATCTGGTGTAGTGGAAGTAGAGGATGCACGTGGTATCCATGATGAAGATCGACCTGCAGAAAAGTTAGGTCGCGCCAATGCCTGTCGATCCTGCACTTCACGTTCAGCTTTACTGATGCGGAGCATCCTACGATCATCCCCATCTACACTACAACGAGACCTCGACCTCGAGCATACGCCATTGGACACAAGGTGAACTTGTTCCTAAGTCCTTTTCCTTTCCATTATTCCAAGACATGGTTTCTACCTAATGCCAAGACACTACATGTTCTCAGGAATCAAGGACTCAAGGAGAAGGAATAGCCGGCATCAAGACTTGTGCAGAGTTTCTGCCAGGCCCGGACCTTCCGGCCACAGCCCGGAACCTCCGGCCTCCGGACCTTTCGGCCAGCCTGGAACCTCCGGCCCTCGCCACTCCAGCATAGCCAGCGCCGCGCCAACTCTCGTCTTACACCGGAGCCCACATGGAACTTCCGGAGTCCGGACCTTCTATCCCTGCCCGGAACTTCTGGCCTGCCGGCGTGCAGAGTCTTTGGGCTGAGGCCCATGTACCTGTTTTGCCCCTCACTTACCCCTTCGTGGCCCTAGACTATATATACTCCTCCACCTCCACCATTTTAGGGTTAGCGTTGGTTTAGCTCATTGGAGAGATAGAGCTATGCTCATCCATATCGGATCTTCTCCGTGCGAGAGACCGTGGCCTCTTTGGAGAAGATCCCTTTGGATTCAGGCCCCCTTTCTAAGGGAAGATCCCCCCGTGGATTGAAGACCTCCTCACGGAGAAGAACCGGTTACCTCTTGTATCGTCCGTTGTTGACTTTGGATCTAGTATCTTCCATTGTGTTCATCGATCTAGCGCATGTGTGATCATTCTTATTGGTTTTAGTGATTCTCTCGTGTTTCCCCTCGCGATTCCCCTCGTTTCCCCCTCTTGTTCCTTGTGTTCTTCGCGGGATTCGCTCCTTTCGTGAAAGATCGGGCGATTAGGGTTCTATCCTACATCATCTTGGTATCTAGAGCCATGTTGATCACCATTTCGGAGCCTCCCCTCTTCGTTTTCTGGCCTAATTTTGTTGTGTTCTTCCCCAATTTTGAAAATCCCCACCAAAAATAGCCCCATTTTTTTTTGTGATTTGTTGGTTTGACGATGTTTTGTTGATTTTGATCCATGGATTCGTTGTGTCTCAAGTGGATCTAGCATTCCCCATCTTTTCCCCCATTTCTATCCACAAAATCTTCCCAATTTTGACCTTGGAAATCGAGTTATTCTGCCCCCATTCTCAGATCTAGAATTTAGGGTTCGTCCCAGAAGAAATTCCACGACACCCGGAACTTCCTGACTCCCCCGGAACTTCCGTCCTAGCCCCGGAACTTCCGGGCTAAGCAGAAAGTTTACCCCAAAAATCCCTAGACTCCCCGCACTTTTTCCGTGACCCCCGGAACTTCCGGCCACCCCCTGGAACTCCCGGAGCCCGGAACTTCCGTCCCTAGGCCCGGAACTTCCGGCCTAACCAGAAACATTCCCCGAAATTTCAGCATCAGCCTTCTTCACCTTTTTCATCACAACTTTTCACTCCGAACTCCGATTTGAGTGTTCTTTGGCTCGTTTTGAAGCTATAGACGTGCCCGAGGACCTTACCTTGGTTTCACCACCTTTTGACACCATAAAATTTTGTGCATTTTGGCATCTTTGCCTAGGGCTTCCACCACATCATCCGCTACACCACCGCAGACCTCCGCAACCTAACCAATTTTGTTCCCCATCGCATTATTGGTTGCTTGAGGAGTGATTTGAGTCTCCTAAGGTGTCTAGTCTACTTATGGACGATTGATTCTTCATCATCCACCACCACTACTTCCTCATAGGCTTGACCACTATACATTCCCGCCACCCCAACTTAACCCAATTTTGTTTGTGTTGTGAGTTGTGTCTCCTAAGGTGTTTCGGCTACTTAGGGACCGTGCTTCCAACTCTGACACCGTGTATAGTCCACCACCTTACCCTCCATTTCCGCATTGCCTACTCGCATGACCCATCATTGCATTGTCGCACACCCATCAAGCTTCCGCAACACCACCACCGCATCCCACTACCACCATTTTGACATTTGAGATTTTGAGTTCGCGATTTTTATGTTTCCTAAGGTGTTTCGGCTACTTAGGGATGAGTCTCCATCATCTTGGTATCTCCATCAGGATCACCGCCACTCATCATCGACAAGGACGGTAACCTCCATATCATCTTGGTATCGTGATATCCCTCCATTGTATATTCCCTTGCCATTGCATTGATAACCCCTAGCCCATTTTGCGTCACTTGCCTATCGATACTAGCCATTTGAGGATTGCCGGCAACGTTACTTGTGCACATTAGTGATCATCGAGCTACACCTCCCATTGCATACATACCATACCATAGGTATCATCTTGTTATCATATCATCTCGTGTGCCTCAAGTTTGTTCCCGCATATACACAATAGCTATCTTGGTTCGTGCATTGTGCAAAAGTGGACATACAAAAAACGAGAATAAAGCTTTTAAGCAAAGAAAAAGAGTGAAGAAAGAGCTTGTAAGCAAGTGCCATAGGATCATACCACAGTGTCATATAAGATCATCTTGGATCATAACACCGGGAACCATATATACATAGCATACTTGGGATAGATGTTGTTGCATTTTTGTCTCCTATAGGTTGTGCACCAGTGTCGGATCCGCCTATTGAGCAATCGTGCTAGCGTCTCTCTAGAGTTGTGCAACAAGAGCATTTTCCGTGGATTCCACATTTTGAGCTCATTCCTTAGTTGCACGACCCTATTTATCTATCCGTGTGTGTGTTTCCGTATGCCACATATTGCTATTGGTCTACTTGTTTCACTTGCGAATTTGTGAATCTCTTTCAACATTATTGACTCTTGCTAACATTTTACATCAAATTTTTGTGCCACTATCCTCACCGAGCTCCACCATAAGCTTATTTGTGTAGGTGTGAGAAACCGACAAGAATTGGTACCAATTGTGCTATTTCCTTGTCCACATTGGAGTGATCATTGATCCACTTTCAACTTCGGGCAAGGTACATTTGGTATTCGTTCTTCTCTTTCTACCACTCACATTTTTCTCTTGGAGTGATGGATAGGCAAGGCATTTCATCTCCGGTCTTCGACAACAACGACGGCGTGAACAACTACATCACCAAAGTGTCAATCTTCGATCTACAATGACAAATGCAAGGCACACAATCAAGATTGCAAGAGCGCATAGAGAACCTCTGCATCAACATTCGTCACTCCGAAGCGAGGAAAAGGGACTACATCGACAACAAGCTTTCCGCACAAAAGGAGGAGCAAGATGCAAGGATGGAGGAGATTCGGGCCTTGATCAAGTCTACTTCCCCTTCATCATCCTCAAGGTGGCGACATTCAAGTCACAAGTCTTCGGAGCACAAACAAGATGTACGTGCAAGTCGTCCACGTCCACATCTCCATGGCGACCACCATCACATTCGTGATCCACCTTGTCATGAAGGGCAAGTCACCTCCAAGCAACATGTGCACGACGACGACGAATGACATCTACTACGAGCTCAAGAACGACAACGACATCATCAACATGAAGCTGCTCAACAAGCGCAAATGCACAAGTCCCAACAAGCTCTACTTCACGCCAAGTCCAAACATCATGACCATAAGAGAAGACCGCGAGACGAGCACCACCAAGACGGAGCTTCGGCTACACCAACCACGTCGGCATCTTCGCCAAGTGCTATCAAGGCATCTCCGCCTTTGGACGTACGACATCTTCGCCTACTCCCCACGAGTTCGCCTACATCGACATCTTCAACTACAAGGTGACCACCTACGAGCAAGGGCGACACTTCCATCTTCGGAAGCCCCTCAAGGAAGATGACCGAGCATGGGAAATTCCCTTCGGTCATGGAGACGAGCTATGAGGTGCCACATCATATGGGTCTCCAACAACAAGACCGTGAGAATATGGTCGAGCTAGGGCCAACCCCTTCGACAACGGCGACGAGCATGAACCTCTTCAACAACATGAAGACGACGCCCATATTGGACTCATCCTCCGAGTCAAGCTAAGAGACCGCACATGAGACCTTATCTTTGGTCTTCGAGGAGAGTGATGATGTGCCATCTTCGGCCTTCATCCATGGCTATGACCACGACATGATTGAGCATGGAGACATTTGCACCAACATCTCTCCGACAACGACATGTGACGAGATGCCCCAATTACCATGTGAGGAGAGCCACCACCACATGAGTGACATGAGTGACTCCACCACACGTGACATTGAGAGCATTTCCCATGAGAGGATGAGTGTGACCGCCACTAGCCCCACACTTGAGAGCATGACACACATCCTATGTGAGGTTGAGAGCCATTTGAGTGACTCCACCACCCATATGAGTGAGAGCATCCGAGAGGGAGTGAGTGAGCCACAACAGTTAGTGAGTGAGGTAGTTGACACGGCATGTGAGGCCACTTTGATTCCTAACGACTTAACCTCTACTCCTAGTGTGTTTTATTCTTTGGTGCTAGGTCTCCTACATGACGACACGCCTATCCTCGACGAGTCCATACCTCCAATGGAGATGATGATGGCCATGGTGGATGATGCTACACTCCCCACATGGTTCCATCACGATGAAGATGACCACGACTTGGTCTTCGACACCTCACCTACAACACATGAGCGATGCTCCAAAGGTAACATAGGTGATGGTGCTTCTTCTGTCCCACTAATGGACTATTTTTCAAATGATTGATTGCATGATGTTGACACACCTATACCCATGCTTCATGCTAGTGCCACTTCTTCATGTCATGACTTACCTATTTATGATAAATATGATGATGAGCATGTTGATTTGCCTAGTTGTGATGCTATGCACCATAGGATATCATGTGAAAATTCTATTGGTGACATCATGTTTGACAATCCATTGAACTTGTCATATGCTATGAGTGAGATCTCCCAAATTGCATCATTTCAATCTCAACATAGTGACTATGCATGCCCCGTTACAATAAATTTCATTTGCACTTATGGCATAGATGACGAGATGATGGTCATTGGCTTTGGTTTTTCATGTGATGATATTTCCATGCTTCCTTTACATGATTTGTGCAATTCATCTACTATGCCATGCCATGATCACATTGTTCCAAATATGCATTGTTTTGGATATTGTCAATATTCTCCGTGTGATGTTTCCATTAATGCTCATGAGGAGACCCCCATAGTTTCCTCATACATATTAGGAGATTTTGATGCATTCCATACTTTGCATGATTCTCATAATCGCTTGCACCATATGCATTCCATGAATAACAATGCTCTACATATATATCATGATGCATTGCACAATTTGAGTCTCCATTATGCTATACATAACAACAAACCTATCATGATGGATGACATCTTTCTATATCACGCATCTCATTTATTTGAGCATTGGATATTTTGTGCTAACCAACACAAGCACGTGCGCATCATGATGGATGATGTGTACATCTACCACGCACACACAATTTTCCCTTTGTCTTTGTTTTGTGTAGGTACTCACGTATAGTCATCAACCTCTCAATCCCAAGAGTTCACGAAACGAGCTCTTGAGAGCAAAGATGACTTGGGATCCCGTGGACTATCCTTACCACCATTCTCTTCGTGCAATGACTACGCGCATCTCTTTCACTTGGATCTCACACGGCTATGGGCTATATACCGCTTCTCGCTGCTTGCTCATTTTACCGTGTTCACTTTGCATTCTATGCTTGCTCCTATGCCTTTGCCATGCAATTGTGACCCTTGCTTGCATCTACCCATGATTCACCATTATGGTTCTCCTATGTGCATTTGCATGCTTGGTGGAGATCGTTGTTGCTATTGCCATGTTTATCATGTACCTCGTGCTATTGATGCTTGTTGTGTTGGGAGAGTCATGATGTCCCATTGCTATTTACATATGGCCTCTCACCAATACATTGATGATATTTTGCTCATATCTTGCCTTCATGCTTGTGATATGTCTTGCGCATTATTCATGACTACCATTTGCACACATGACATACTTGACATGATTCCTTCTAGTACATTGCATCTTCGCACTACTAGCTTGCTTACCTTGATTCATATGATTGCTTTCTTTGTCGCATCACCCATGTTCCATTCTTACTTGCTTTCTTGGGTTGATGACATATATGCTCGTGCCTCTCACATGATTTATCTTGATTATTGTCTCTTGTCTCCATTAGTGGCACCTCTGATATCCCCTTGTATTGAGTGCCAACTTGCTATGCTTATTGATCATGGAGACTTGGACATATTATTTGTGATGCATGCTTGCTTGATTGAGCCTATTGTATTTGGTTGTTCTCGCATCATATGCCTCCATATTATGAAATGCTCCCTTATCCTTTCTTATGATGAGCACGAGTCATACACTTGTTGGGTATCTTACCACACGAATGATAGGTTTTGCATCTCCGCTGACCTCATTTGTTTTTCCAAGTGTTTATCATGTTCTTTCATTTTGAAGGATTCACAAGGCGATACCGTCATGAGACAATTTGGTCATGTGAAGGCATACACGATGTGCAACACCAACATATGCGAGAATCTCCTAAAGGTGAACTCCTTCCCTTTGAGCCATCCTCAATTACGCATATTGGATGGGTCACTCTTTCATTTTGTCTCCTTCTTGTTGTCTACATGATACATCTCATGAACGGAGGAGCGACATGGGAGGTTGGCTCCATGGACATTCAAGTTGAGGAGTGCTCGGACTTAGTGGATTCACCATCGGACCACCACTCCTACCACAACATTGAGCTATGGTACAACACCACCCATAACAAATTTGCATATTATGCATGGATTGACTCACATTATGATTGCCTTGTTGCTTCTTGTATCCCCATGTCATCCATGATATATGAGCTTGTGCATTTTCTTAGCAAATTTGTTGTAATCTTTCTTGATGGCATATTCATACATCATGATCATATGGCCTACAATCAATTGCATAATAACTCATTCATATTGAGAATCCATTGCCATGTTCATGCTTTTGATACACCATCCCATTATGACATCATTTTGCACCGTGGTTGCATTGATCATATTCACAACACATTTGTGTGCACAATGAATGCTTTTGCTCCCATGAATGCTTTGCATATCATTCTATATCATCTTACTAAGCTCCATGCGCTTTGTCACAAACAATCTTGCCGCACAGACTCTTTCTTACATGATGGACACTTTGTGTGCGCTAACCATTGTATTTCCGAGTGTTGTTTGTATTTGCTATTTTTGCATGTATACCACTCCCGCGACACCTTGGAGTACTTGGATTGCACAATGTCTTCAACTCCGTCCAACTACAAGTCCATCCACAACAACTGTTTCCGTGGTGATGAGGATCACGATCCGAGGTCAGATCTTTCCCAAGGGAGGGGAGATGATGCGGAGCATCCTACGATCATCCCCATGTACACTACGACGAGACCTCGACCTTGAGAATACGCCATTGGACACAAGGTGAACTCGTTCCTAATTCCTTTCCCTTTCCATTCTTCCGAGACATGGTTGCTACCTAATGCCAAGACACTACATGTTCTCAGGAATCAAGGACTCAAGGAGAAGGAACAGCCGGCACAATCTCACGCCCGGCTCTATATTGCATATCGCGGGCTTCGTCGCCCTTTGCGAGCTATTCTTGGGTGTTGAGGATCATTTCGCGCTGTGGAAGAGGTTATTCTGCCTGGTGCCCCGCTCTCAAGAGGGGTCTATATATGAAGTGGGCGGAGCCGAAGTGTGGTGTATCGCCGGGACCGAATATCTATCCGGAACCCCAAACAAGGCGTCCGAGGACTGGCCTTCGGAATGGTTTTATATAGATGATGTCCCGCTGCCGGATCCTATCCGGGTCGGTCTCCCCAAATTCAATAGTGCTCCCTTAAACAAACGCCTGAGCTGGCGTCCGCGGAGCTCTCAGAGAGAAGGTGACAGGGACGTCCTTCACCTGATGGGTCGGATAAGACTATTGGCTCATTCCGGACTAACCATGATTGGAGTCATGGCCGCATGCATTATGCGGGGGGTGCAGCCGCTTCAATATAGAGGCCACCCCATGTGGGATTTTAACGGGGAGGATGACGCCACCCGTTAAGGTGGTAAGGGGCCAGCCTCAGCTTCCGCTCTATTAAAGATGTTATCCTCTTTGTACAAGGGAGAAGAGGAGGAATTCCTCCGCGTCAACCCGCAGGGCGGATTTACTATGTACAACCCTCCAAGTTGGGTAAGTGGACAATTGTACTAGCCCATCCGTTTTATATTCCCATGATTAAATATGTAGTCTAACGATTTCAACGCAGGAACTGCGTCAGGAAGTAAAGGATATAAACAGCTGTCCCCCACAGCCCGAGGATCCAGAACGGTCCCTCGATCCGGACTCCGAAGAGGATCCGGACATATCGGTGGACCTGATCGACGGGGTGTTTCATCAGCTAAGCAAGGACAATATCTTGGTGGCCATTACGGCTGATTACCCAGGGTTAATCCTGACCTCCCAGGTAACAGAGAGCGGAGTCTCATCCCCTTGAGAAGGAATCCATTCTCACGCATTTCAGTTTTCCTGACAATGACCATATTTTGCAGGGGAGGTTTCCGAGGCGAGAGGCCGAACCTGCGGCGGCTAGCCAACGAGGGGCCACAGGGCCCCGTGGGGTCAAAAGGAATGTAGTCCGGGCTGAGACGCCGGCGCAAAGGTATAGCACACCCTCTTTTTCCCTGGTGTTATTCCTTCAGGGCATAATAATGTTCGTGCTATCTTCAGGACGAAGAGACCTCGCCGGACTACATCCGGAGAGGTTGCCAATTGCGCCTCCACCAGCCAGGCTCCAATGCCTGGCCCGGAAGCGGAAGCGAACACAACGCGCACACCGGACGCTCCTTCGATAGAGGATGCGGACAAGCTGTCTGCCACCAATTCCGAGGTGGGGAGTGCCATGAACCACAGGCGTCGCCGGACAGTTCTTCGCGACGCTTGTTTTTACCAAGAGGCATTAGATGCCTTCAATTCGGGAGATGCGTACCTCCGTGCCGCTCAAAATGGTCTAGCCAGAGCCACGGAGCAATATGTAAAAGACATACGGGTAAGAAAATGTTGGTAAATATATATATATATATATATATATATACCAGTAGCCCCCGAGACTTGAAACAGTTAGAGTAACTGATTTAAGGATCACTTGTTATGCAGGTTCTTAGAGAGAAGAATACCGTACTGTCCCAGGCTCTGGAAGAGAGCAAAGCCCAACTGGAGGCCGCACTAGCCGCGGCAGGGGAGCCCAAAGAGACCCCCTCTGGTAAGATACACTTCGAAATATTAGTATCTTGCGAAGTGCGGCGTGGGTGTAAATCTGACAAGTCATATTGTAGATGGCACCGGACTCGATCCGGAGAGGCAACAACTCTTACGCCGGCTAAAGGCCGGTGAGAGTGTGCTGACAAGGGTGAGGTGGGAGAAGAATGATCTTTAGGATGCCAACACCAAGCTGCACGTTGAACTTAAAGATGTTCGTGGCCAGCTGTCGGACTCCACTAAGGAGAATCAGCGGCTTCGACACGACATATTTAGTAAGTGCTTAAGCGAATCTTTAAAAGAAAAGAGTTCGGCGAGGAAGTCGACTAACAGAGTAATGTTTGTAGGTAAGCTAACGGGTCATCCTGCAGAGGAGATGCCCGGTTCTACAGGTGACCTTCTTCCCAAGCTCTCGCAACTGCACTAGCGAGTTCGGCAGGCGATGCGAGGCGTTGCCCAAGCCTTATGGCCTTCCCACTCTATGCCTGAGGGCCTTGGAGAGCTTTTGGAGAAGCTTAAGGGAGCTCGGCGGCGCTTCCAGTTGTGGAAGATATCGGCCTGCCGACAAGGCGCTAGGGAGGCCTAGGCCATGGTGAAGACGCGGTACACGAAGTCTGACCCAAACCACATGGCCGAGGTCGGACCTTTGGGCCTGACGGGAAGGAGATCCCTGTAAGCTTAGTGTACGGCCAAGTAGAATTAGCCGCAAAGTATTCCCAGCAGGACTGTAAGTTAGACAGCCTGTTAGATGGTATTGAAGAGGAATACAATCAGTCAGAGTGACTATGTAATTTTTAATTGACATGTGTAATGCCTTCTAGCCGGATTGTAGATCGTTTGTCGTTGCCAACCTTTTCGCTTCAACCTCAGGACCTGACGGTCCGGAGTGTGTCCGAATACCCTACCGGTTATGTAAGAACCGGCGTATGCATGGAGACCAGGCGTAGGGGTCATTAGTGCTTTATCAGACAAGTGCCCAACTAGTTATGTTATATTACATGGTTAGTAAGAAACATCTTCCAGAGAGAATAGTTCCGTTAGGGGTTCCTTTCTCTGGGAGGCATGCCCTAAACTGCATGTCCGGACTGCAAACGCAGGAAAATCATCTGGGGGCATATATATAAATAAGTAAAAAAGGTCATATTTTAGTTCACCGACCGAATATTCCCTTAAGAACGCTAGCTTTCGGCTTCACCCAGTCTGAGCTACACATCCGGCTGATCCGGCAGTAACAATCGTAGAGGTGCTCCCTTTACCACCTAGCCAAACAATCCAGAACATAGGGGTAAGCACAGGAGCCAGGCAACCCAGCTTGGCCAAAACTTAAGTCATATCGATGCATATAATGGTGAAGAAAAGGTACATGCGGAAGTTTGACACATGGGGTGGGCGTGAAGCCCGTGTAAATAAGCTTCTGTTAAAGAAGCCCCCAGGTTTAATGAGCGCGAGTAGCACGTCACTTGAGGAGCCTTTAAGGGCTATAAAAGAAAAGAGGGGAAGGAGAGAAATGTAAGACAGAAAATGTAAAAAATGGACAGAGGAAGGAGACAAACACAGAGTCCGACGCTAGGCATAGAATCTTTGGAGACGGGCTGCGTTCCATGGGTTCGGCTCGAGTCGGTTATCCGACGCATCTCACATGCGGTATGCTCCACCAGTCAGGACTTGGTCGATTATGAAGGGACCTTCCCACTTGGGCTTCAGCTTGTCCTTTTTCTTGTCCGGCAGGCGTAGAACTAATTCGCCAAAGTTGTAGTTTTTGGCCTGCATTTCTCTGCTTTGATATCTTCGAGCCTGCTGTTGATAGAATGCGGAACGGGCTTTTGCCATGTCGCGCTCCTCCTCTAAGGTGTCCAAACTGTCCTGCCGATCGAGCTCGGCTTCCCTTTCTTCGTACATGCGCACTCAAGGTGAGTCATGAATTATGTCGCAGGGCAAGACTGCCTCTGCGCCGTACACCATAAAAAATGGTGTGTATCCGGTGGTGCAATTCGGCGTGGTCCGTAGCCCCCAGAGTACGGAGTCGAGCTCCTCTACCCAGTGCGTGTTAGATTCCTTGAGGGACCGCACTAATCTGGGTTTGATGCCGCTCATGATGAGACCATTTGCACGTTCAACCTGACCGTTAGTTTGTGGGTGATAGACGGAAGCATAATCGAGCTTGATGCCCATGTTTTTTCACTAGAGTTTTACCTCATCGACCGTAAAGTTCGTGCTGTTATCGGTGATGATGATGTGGGGGATGCCATAACGGTGTACGACGCCGGATATAAAGTCTATCATAGGTCCGGATTCGGCCGTCTTAACAGGCTTGGCTTCTATCCATTTGGTGAACTTATCCACCATGACCAGTAAGTATTTTTTCTTGTGGGTTCCGCCTTTAAGGGGTCCCACCATGTCAAGCCCCTAGACCGCGAAAGGCCAAGTGATGGGGATAGTTTGGAGGGCGGCGGGTGGCATATGGCTTTGGTTTGCAAAAAGCTGGCAACTGACGGATCGTTGGACCAAGTCCTAAGCGTCCGCCCGGGCTGTCAGCCAATAAAAGCCTGTACGGAAAGCCTTGCTTACACGGGACCGGGCTGCGGCGTGATGGCCACCGAGTTCGGCATGAATTTCAGCCAGCAGGTTCCGCCCTTCCTCTTCGGAGATGCACCTTTGAAGGACTCCGGTAGTGCTTTTTTTATGAAGTTCTCCCTCATGGACTTTATAGGCTTTAGATCGCCGCACTATACAGCGTGCCTCATTTTGGTCCTCTAGGAGTTCCTGCCTATTAAGGTAGGCTAGGAATGGTTCTATCCACGGGGCGATAACGGCCATTAGTACGTGGGCTGAGGTTGTGATTTCATTGGCAGATCTTCCGATTATGTCAGATTGTTCGGCGTCGGACAGTGTGGTTGGGTCCGGGCTAATATTGCCATGTTCCCCTTCCCATACTACGGATGGCTTGAACAGCCTTTCCAGGAAGATGTTGGGGGGACCGCATCGCGTTTTGCGCCGATGCGTGCCAGGACGTCTGACGCCTGATTGTTTTCTCGGGCTATATGGTGAAATTCGAGCCCCTCACACCGAGCTGACATTTTGAGGACAGCGTTGCTGTAAGCTGCCATTTTTGGATCCTTGGCATCGAAGTCTCGATTTATTTGGGATATCGCGAGGTTCGAATCCCCGCGCACCTCTAGGCGTTGAATGCCCATGGATACTGCCATCCGGAGACCATGTAAAAGGGCCTCATATTCGGCTGCATTATTGGAGTCCGTGTACATAATCTGGAGTACATATTGAACTGTGTCTTCTGTGGGGGACGTCAAAACGACGCCGGCCCCTAGTCCGGCCAACATTTTGGAACCGTCGAAGTGCATGATCCAGTTTGAATATGTGCCATACTCTTTAGGGAGTTCGGCCTCCGTCCATTCTACGACGAAGTCGGCCAAAACATGCGACTTGATAGCTCGCCGTGGCCTATAAGTTATGTCGAACGGGAGGAGCTCAATGGCCCATTTTGCTATCCGGCCCGTTGTGTCATGATTGTTTATAATATCGTTGAGTGGTACTTCCGATGCTACTGTGATTGAACACTCTTGAAAGTAGTGTCATAGCTTCCGGGATGCCATGAATACCGCATATGCAATCTTTTGATAATGTGGGTACCGTGATTTGCATGGGGTGAGGACAATGGACACATAGTAAACCGGCTTTTGAAGGGGGAATTTGTGTCCGTCCGTTTCCTGCTCGACGACGAGTACTGCGCTGACAACTTGATGGGTTGCTGCAATGTACAATAGCATTGGTTCGCCGATGTTTGGCACGGCCAGGACAGGGTTTGTTGCCAATATGGCTTTTATTTCCTCGAGTCCGGCCGTGGCGGCATCCGTCCACTCGAAGTGTTCGGTGCGCCGATGGAGGCGATAGAGGGGTAGCGCCTTTTCTCCCAATCGGGAGATAAAGCGGCTTAGAGCCGCCACGCATCCGGTTAATTTTTGTATTTGTTTGAGGTCCTTTGGGATATCCAATTGTGACAAAGCTCAGATCTTGGCTGGATTTGCTTCGATTCCTATACCGGATACAATGAAGCCCAAGAGCTTTCCGGCTAGAACACCAAAAATGCATTTTTCCGGATTTAGCTTGATGTCATATGCTCGGAGGTTGTCAAATGTAAGCCTCAAGTCGTCTACTAGAGATTCGACATGTCTTGTTTTTACGACCACATCATCCACGTATGCCTCTACTGTTTTGCCGATCTGGTTTGCCAGACATGTCTGAATCATGCGCTGATATGTTGCGCCGGCATTTTTGAGCCTGAAAGGCATTGTGTTGAAGCAGAATGGGCCGTATGGGGTGATGAATGCCGTTACGGCTTGGTCTGACTCGACCATCTTGATTTGATGGTAACCGGAGTATGCGTCGAGGAAGCACAACGAATCGTGTCCTGCAGTGGCGTCGATAATTTGATCGATGCGGGGGAGGGTGAAGGGATCCTTTGGGCAAGCCTTGTTAAGGTCTTTGAAGTCAATGCACAGGCGCCAGAATTTGTCCTTCTTTGGTACCATCACCAAGTTTGCTAGCCAGTCCGGATGTTTTATGTCTCTGATGAATCCGGCCTCCAATAGTTTGGCTAGCTCCTCTCCCATTTCATGTCTCTTGGGCTTAGAGAAACGCCGAAGGGCTTGTTTGACAGGTTTGAATCCTTTTAGGATATTTAAGCTATGTTTGGCCAGCCTGCGTGGGATTCCTGGCATGTCTGAAGGGTGCCAGGCAAAGATGTCCCAGTTCTCCCGTAGGAATTCTCGCAGTGCGGCGTCTACATCGGGGTTTAATCGTGCCCTGATGGAAGCTGTTTTATTGGGGTCCGTTGGATGGACCTGGAATTTGACTATTTCATCCGCTGGTTTAAAGGAGGTGGACTTGGATCTTTTGTCGAGTATCACATCGTCCCTGTTTACCGTGGAGCGCAGCGTAGTTAGTTCCTCAGCCGCTAGGGCTTCGGACAGTGCCTCAAGGGCCAATGCGGCTGTCTTGTTTTCGGCGCGGAGTGCTATGTCCGGATCACTAGCGAGAGTGATGATTCCATTCGGCCCGGGCATCTTGAGCTTCATGTACCCGTAATGGGGTATTGCTTGGAAGATTGTAAACGCTTCCCGCCCCAGCAGAGCGTGGTGTCCGCTACTGAACGGGGCCACTTGGAATGTGACCTCTTCGGACCTATAATTATCCGGCATGCCGAACACCACATCTAGTGTGATTTTTCTTGTATAGCGCGCTTCCCGACTGGGGATTATTTCTCTAAAGGTTGTGCTACTTCGCTCAATGTGGTTCCAGTCTATTTCCATTTTTTGAAGGGTTTCCTCATAAATGAGGTTCAATCCGCTGCCTCCGTCCATGAGTACCTTGGTGAGGCGAAAGCCGTCCACTATAGGACTGAGTACCAATGCGGCTGGTGCTCGAGCTGTTCGGAATTTAGGTTCATCACTAGCATTAAAAGTAATAGCCGTGTCACTCCATGGGTTTATTGTTGCTACTTGATAGACTTCGGCGAGGCTGCGGAGTGTTCTTTTTCGCATATTATTTGATGCAGAAGTCTCGAAGACTGTTAAGACTGGAGTCCCTGAGGTGGCTTTCTGCGGCCTCCGGAATTAGGAGATCTTCGCCCCTTTTGGCCACCTGCCAGAGTATCTCCAGCATGCTCTAAGGCTATGAGTTGGTGTGGCGTCCTCTGTACTATGAATTTTACAGGGTCCATTAAGCCATCCCTCCAGTATGGTTCCATGCCCTGTAGAGGGTTTTGGTTTTTTGGTTTTTAACCCGGGTGTCTGATGATGATGCACCCTTTTATTTCAGACGAGGTTTCTATTCAGGGCCAGATTGTCCCAAAATTTAGTTTTGGTTTTCCGGGCGCTTTCCATCGCACAGTACTTTTGTACTATGGTCGCCAAGTCAGCGAAGCGTGTAAGATCACGACGACCTGTGGCGTTGAGGGTTCCCTTGTCTGTGCAATTATTGCAGAAGATTGAGATCGCGTCTTCCTCGCGGCAGTCCTTTATCCTGTTCATAACCAGGAGGAACCTTGCCCAGTAATGATGTACTGTTTCTTCGGGCTTTTGCCTGATTTGGGATAGATCGCTTATGTTCGGGTGGGTGGGTGGAATTAAATCCAGAACTTCACCCAATCTAAGACTCAGAGGCCAAGGAGTTTCTGAACTCTGAAGTTTGGATTCTTGGATGTTGTCCAGTGAATCTAGCCCGTTGCCTGATTCTAAGTTCATGTCTCGAGTTACATCCTCCCCTCCGCGGGTATCCGGCTTGGAGGGATCGGGAATCCGGACGTAGCTAGTCCTTAAGATAAATGAAGAGTCGCCGCACTGTGCCTCTACCACGGCAACGTGATGGGTGACTTGGGGAGAATTAATTTCTCTTAGATCGGGTTTAAGCCCAACCTGGTCATAATCCGTAGTGACCCCCAAGGCGGCGATGTGATCCAAGAGCTCGTTTACAAAAGAGAGCTCCATTGGATCTAACTGCTCGACGAGTTCCGAGCTGACGTGAAGATTGCTTTTGATGACCCGAGAGGTCACCGTCGGCGCAACGGCAGAACAGGCGGTCATGTGAAAACCGCCTAGCCGGAGAGTTTGGCCGACAGCCAAGGCTCCCTTAGTAACGGAGCCGTCTTTAAAGACGGGAAGAGGCATCCTTCCTGATTGCGACGGCACAGAGGAACTCTCAGTGAAAGCACCAATGTCGGTGTCGAAACCGGCGGATCTCGGGTAGGGGGTCCCGAACTGTGCGTCTAGGCCGGATGGTAATAGGAGGCAAGGAACATGATGTTTTACCCAGGTTCGCGCCCTCGTGATGGAGGTAAAACCCTACGTCCTACTTCATTAATATTGATGATATGGATAGTATAAGAGTAGATCTACCACGAGATCAAGGAGGCTAAATCCTAGAAGCTAGCCTATGGTATGATTGTTGTATGATGAAGTTGTCCTACGGACTAAAACCCTCCTGTTTATATAGACACCAGAGAGGGTTAGGGTTACACAAATTCGGTTACAATGGTAGGAGATCCAAATATCCGCATCGCCAAGCTAGTCTTCCATGCCAAGGAAATTCCCATCCGGACACGGGACAAAGTCTTCAATCTTGTATCTTCATAGTCCTGGAGTCCGGCTGAAGGTATAGTCCGGCTACCCGGACACCCCCTAATCCAGGACTCCCTGAGTGAGCCCTACCATTGCCATTATTTGCATGTGGACGACCTGGTGGTTGCTGTGCTGGTGGTGGCACATAGTTCTGATTTTGATCAACCTCATCCTCGTAATCTCCCGCAAAATCATCCTCCTCCGCATCAGTAGCAGGAGCCATAGAAGTATCAACAGCAGCACCAACAGTTTGGCCAGGTGCAAGAGGGAGACGGCTCGCTCGGCGGAGGGCTGTTTCGTGATGTGGAGGTAGTCGTTGTTGTTGTTGTTGTAGAGGTGCGTTAGGTGCAGCCGGTGGTGGTGGTGGAAGACGCGCGAGCAATTCATTAAACCTGTTATTGAGCTTTGTTTCGAACATCTGCTCCATGCCATCTATCTTCTCCATGGCCTCTTCAAATCTATTTAGCACATCTTGCACCTGTCCACTCAACATTTGCTGAAATTTATCATGCAACTCCTTATTCGTCATGTTCTCCCAGTCAGTCTCGTCGGCTTGTGATCCTGCCATGGTTAACAGCAATAGAAACACACAAGAATATGATCCTACAGACTACTAACAAGAGGTGGTGGTGGATGTCACAAATCCGTCAAGCAAATCTCAAATTCTTACCAGTTCTTACCCAGCAGCAGGCGGTGATCGACAACCGTCGTAGTCAAATCTCTCAAAGCTTGGATAGAGCGATTACTAGGGAGAGTCAAACGCACGACGTAGATGCATGTGGAGCTGGGAAGGCTTATAATATGGTACCAAAAAGGGTCAGCAATAATCAATTCAGAGATGCAAAGTTGAATAAACGCTCAACGACGGTACTGTGCTGGTCCTAGGCTAGACCGTGCTAGAGACGCGAGCCTAGAACACTAAAAAAATCACGGCGCTGCACGTAAACAATGGAGGAGCACACTCTGAATTTTTTTTATTTTTTTTCACTTTTTTTGCACTTTTTTTCCTCTTTTTTTTGCTCCGCAACAATTTTTTCGAAAAAGTCTACAAATGGTCTAAAAACTGCCTAGCTAGAATTTTCCAGACTTGGTTTTTTTTTGAGTTTGGAACTATTTTTCTTCTGCGGGTAGCACGTAATCTCGGGAGTCCTACTCTGTGACGACTCGGAGTATGGCGTGATCTGGAACTCAAAAACAAAGCAACAAATACTGGACTCGGATTAGGACTGGTGGTGGAGATGAATCTGGTGGAACTCGGACTGTGGTGGTATATCTGGACTCGGATTGGTGGTGGTATATGGCGATAGTATATCTGGACTCGGGTTGGTGGTGGTATATGGCGATGGTATATGTGGACTCGGATTGGTGGTTGTATATGGCAGAGGTGATGTATATGGTGGGGTGGTGGTATATGGTAATGATGATGCGATGGTGCGGCGGCGGCGTGACAACCTGTGAACAGAACTCGAAACTCTAAGGGACTAGACGTTAAGACCAGCAACTCGACACGACGATGCAACCGCAAATTCAACAAAGCAAAACTCTAAAAAGACTATGCAAAGGCTCAGATTGGTTCGGATATGATGACCTAACCCTAATTCTTTTTGGCTTTTTCATGGACTATAGGTATGAAGAACAGACTCGACCTAAACTACAAAAAACTGTAAAATCTCACCGAGCAACCTGAAAATCTGATACCACTTGATAGAGGCAAAGGTGTCCCACCTTTCGATGAGATAGTGGCTATCGTTTTAGAGGAAGTCGACTTTGACGATCCGACTACAAACGTGCAAGGACGCCGCGCCTTAGCAATCGCTAAGCCAACTCCGAAGGGTTATTGACCACGCCGGAGCACGATCAACCTGACCACGAGGGCCTGTTTCCTGCGAGCAAACGAAGAACAAGGAATAAACTGAGATTGCAATTTGGATATTGCTAATATAAGATGAAAGCTTTATTGATCAAGGTGGGGTTCTGTGACGTCTTGGTCTGGTCGTTGGACACAAACGAAGTACGCGAAGTTGCAGCTATGGCGAACTTTTAATCTAAACAAAACCGCAAAGTCTAAACGACGCCCTAAGTGTTGTATATATGGAGGAAGAGGGGGGAATTTCGTGGCCCTTGGAGGAGGGGTCCGAAACCAACCCTAACTCTTGTTTCCCCACACATACAGACTCTAAAAACAGCCTATACTTAAGTATTTCGAAAATACATGGGCCTGGCCCAATAATAAGGTGACGCAGCACCTAAAATAGCCTCTGGACGAAATTTATGAAGTGGCATCTTGTATATTTCGTCCAAGGCTTCATGCACTCCTTATGGTGGCTTCAAAGTCCTGAAATCATCACTTGTAACTCCGTTCTGGATCCCCTTGCGCATGCCATCATCTCCACGCTTGAACTTGTTCCAAGGTTCATCTTTCTTGTCCAAGCTAGGCCCTTCATTTGTAAGCAAGACAAATGTATCCAATTAGGCAGCATCATATTCTCATGAACATTAGAATCGTTACCAAGAAACGAAAGTACCTGATAATTCAATTGGCATGCGCGAGCTTTAGTAATTGGTCCAGTATGTATAGCAGCAGGGGTTGTGGGTGTAACAATGGTATTGATGTCCTCATCAGTCCCCAACTTAGCCCATAGACATCTCCAAAAGTGGCTAAGAAACTGAGATTGCAATCTGGATATTGCGAATATAAGATGAAAGCTTTATTGATCAAGGTGGGGTTCTGTGACGCCTTGATCTTGTCGTTGAACACAAAGGAAGTACGCGAAGTTGCAGCTATGGCGAACTTTTAATCTAAACAAAACCCAAAGCCAAACGATGCCCTAAGGGCTGTATGTATATAGGAGAGAGGGGGAATTTCGTGGCCCTTGGTGGAGGGGTCCGAAACCAACCCTAACTCTTGTTTCCCCACACATACGGACTCTAAAAACAGCCTATACTTAAGTACTTCGAAAATACATGGGCCTGGCCCAATAATAAGGTGACGCAGCACCTAAAATAGCCTCTGGACGAAATTTATGAAGTGGCATCTTGTATATTTCGTCCCATGCTTCATGCACTCATTATAGTGGCTTCAGAGTCCTGGAGTCATCACTTGTAACTCCCTTTTTGTTCCCCTTGCGCATGCCATCATATCCATGCTTGAACTTGCTCCAAGGTTCATCTTTCTTGTCCAAGCTAGGCCCTTCATTTGTAAGCAAAACAAATGTATCCAATTTAGGCAGCATCATATTCTCATGAAGATTAGAATCGTTACCAAGAAACGAAAGTACCTGATAATTCAATTGGCATGCACGAGCTCTAGTAATTGGTCCAGTATATATAGCAGCAGGGGCTGTGGGTGTAACAATGGTATTGATGTCCTCATCATCTTCCCCTTCTTGAAATGAAGTCGTCCTCGACGAAAGTTCATCGTCATCACCCAAATAAGGCTTCAAATCTGCAATGTTAAAAGTGGGACTAACCCCAAAATCTGCAGGCATCTCAAGTTTATATGCATTATCATTTATTTTCTCTAACACCTTAAAAGGACCATCAGCACGTGGCATTAGCTTTGATTTGCGCAAATTAGGAAATCTATACTTACGCAAATGTAACCAAACAAGATCTCCAGGTGCAAACACAACATGTTTTCTACCCTTATCTCCAGCAAGTTTATATTTAGCATTCATACGCTCAATGTTTTCCTTAGTTAACTCATGCATTTTTAAAATCAATTCAGCATGTTCTTTAGCATCAAAATTAACCTTCTCCGAAGATGGAAGAGGCAACAAATCAATTGGTGCACGAGGTAGGAAACCATACACAATTTCAAAAGGGCACATCTTAGTAGTAGAATGCAATGAACGATTATAAGAAAATTCAATATGAGCAAGCATTCTTCCCACATTTTCTTGTTATTCTTCAAAACAGCCCTAAGCATAGTAGACAATGTTCTATTGACTACTTCAGTTTGTCCAATAGTTTGGGGGTGACAAGTAGTACTAAAAAGCAGCTTAGTCCACAACATAGCCCATAAACATCTCCAAAAGTGGCTAAGAAATTTAGTATCACGATCTGAAACAATAGTATTTGGCACACCATGCAAGCAAATAATTTCACGAAAGAACAAATCAGCAACATTAACAGCATCATCACTTTTATGACATGGTATAAAGTGTGCCATTTTCGAGAACCTATCCATGACAACAAATATGCTATCCCGCCCCTTCTTTGTTCGAGGTAAACCTAAAACAAAGTCCATAGATATATAAACCATGAGGATTGAGTCGTGACTTAGCTTTTTGACATGTAGTGCAGTGAGCAACAAAACGCTCAACATCCCGTCTCAACTTTGGCCAAAAGAAATGTGTAGCAAGTATATCCTCCCTCTTCTTGACGCCAAAGTGTCCCATTAATCCTCCTCCATACGCCTCTTGCAACAACAAAAGACGAATGGAGCTAGCTGGAATGCATAGCTTGTTAGCACGAAACACAAATCCATCGTTAAGAACGAACTTGTTCCAAGTTCTCCCTTCCTTACAATTCTGCAATACATCTTTAAATTCAGCATCATGAACATATTGATCTTTGATGGTCTCCAAACCAAATATTTTAAAGTCAAGTTGTGAAAGCATAGTATAAGGACGAGACAATGCATCAGCAATAACATTTTCTTTACCCTTCTTGTGTTTAATGACATAAGGAAAAGTCTCAATGAATTCAACCCATTTAGCATGTCTACGGTTCAGTTTTGCTTGACTTTTAATGTGTTTCAAAGATTCATGATCAGAATGTATAACAAATTCCTTGGGCCATAAATAATGTTGCCATGTTTCTAAGGTCCGAACAAGAGCATATAATTCTTTGTCATAAGTAGAATAGTTCTGACTAGGCCCACTCAATTTTTTAGAAAAGTATGCAACAGGTTTGCCATCCTGTAATAACACACCTCCTAATCCAATTCCACTAGCATCACATTCAAGCTCAAAAGTCTTATTAAAATCAGGAAGTTGGAGTAAAGGAGCATGTGTCAACTTATCTTTCAATACCATGAAGGCTTCTTCCTATGCGGTACCCCAAACAAAAGGCACATCCTTCTTTGCAAGCTCGTTGAGAGGTGCAGCAATGGTGCTGAAATCTCTCACAAAATGCCTATACAAACCAGCAAGGCCAAGGAAACTCCTCACTTGTGTGACTGTTTTGGGCTGCGGCCAACTCTCAATAGCTTCAATCTTGGCTTTATCAACTTCAATTCCCTGTTGAGTAACAACATAGCCAAGAAAAGATACTCGGTCGGTGCAAAAGGTGCACTTTCCAAGGTTACCAAACAAACGTGCATTACGTAGAGCAATAAAAACAGCACGTAAATGTTCCAAATGTTCCTCCAAAGATTTGCTATAAATCAATATGTCATCAAAGTAAACTACCACAAATTGTCCGATTAAAGCACGTAAAACTTCATTCATTAACCTCATGAAAGTACTAGGTGCATTAGTTAACCCAAAAGGCATGACTAACCACTCATATAATCCAAACTTAGTTTTAAATGTTGTTTTCCATTCATCTCCAATTTCATACGAATTTGATGGTATCCACTACGCAAATCAACTTTGGAGAATATTATAGAGCCACTCAATTCATCAAGCATATTATAACGACGAGACAATGCATCAGCAATAACATTTTCTTTACCCTTCTTGTGTTTAATGACATAAGGGAAAGTCTCGATGAATTCAACCCATTTAGCATGTCTACGGTTCAGTTTTGCTTGACTTTTAATGTTTCAAAGATTCATGATCAGAATGTAAAACAAATTACTTGGGCAATAAATAATGTTGCCATGTTTCTAAGGTCCGAACAAGAGCATATAATTCTTTATCATAAGTAGAATAGTTCATACTAGGCCCACTCAATTTTTCAGAAAAGTATGCAACAGGTTTGCCATCTTGTAATAACACACCTCCTAATCCAATTCCACTATCATCACATTCAAGCTCAAAAGTCTTATTCAAATTCGGAAGTTGGAGTAAAGGAGCATGTGTCAACTTATCTTTCAATACTGTGAAGGCTTCTTCCTGTGCGGTACCCCAAACAAAAGGCACATCCTTCTTTGTAAGCTCGTTGAGAGGTGCGGCAATGGTGTTGAAATCTCTCACAAAACACCTATAGAAACCATCGAGGCCAAGGAAACTCCTCACTTGTGTGAACGTTTTGGGCTGCGGCCAACTCTCAATAGCTTCAATCTTTGCTTTATCAACTTCAATTCCCTGTGGAGTAACAACATAGCCAAGAGAAGATACTCGGTCGGTGCAAAAGGTGCACTTTCCAAGGTTACCAAACAAACGTGCATCACGTAGAGTAATAAAAACATCATGTAAATGTTCTGATGTAGGGTGGAACCCTAGATGGCCGATCTTTCACGAAAGGAGCAGATCCCTACGAGGAACAGGAAGAACACGAGGGGGAAAACAAGGGGAAACACAGGAGAAACACTCAACCAACAAGAAATAGATCACACATGTGCTAGATCCTCGAAACATAGAGAGATACACGATGATCCAAGGTCAACAAAGGACGATACAAACTAACCAGTTCCTCCCCTAGAAGGAGGTCTTGATGGGGCCGCCCAAGAGGGGGGTCTTGAATCCAAGTTGATCTTCTCCGAAGAGGGGCCACAGTCTCTCTCGAGGAGGAGATCGTTATGGATGAGCGAAGCTCTATCTTGAAGTATGAGCTAAACCAACGCTAGCCCTAGCTAGGATGAATGAAGGGGTCTATTTATAGTCTAAGTGCAAAAGGGGGGCCAAGTGAAAGGGTACATGGGCCTCGGGCCCGAATCTGGACGCAGCCAGGTACCGGACGTCCGCTGCGAACCGGTCGTCCGGTGTCTCAGGAGCTGCCGGACGTCCTGTGTCCTCGGGTCGTACGCTGGTTCTGCTCTGTGATGGGGGTGCTGGACGTCCGATAGCTCCGGTCTTTCGCTAATGTTGGCTTGGGTGCTGGTGCGCCGGACGTCCGGTCCGGACCGGACGTCCGCTTGTTCGCTTCGGGTGCACGGGCACCGGTCGTCCGGTCTGGGCCAGACATCCGCTCGCTGGGGTTCGGCTGAGGCTTCAAGCTCCGGACGTCCGGTCCCGACGGTCGTCCGGTGGCTGGAACTTTTCCTGCATCCCTTCTTCTTCTCCGTCTTCTTGTCCATCTTCCTCTTCTTCTTGTCCTTGCTCCTTAGCTTCTCCATTGTACCTGAGTATGCACAAAGTATCCATATGAGGTAGTAGCCATGCTTCATGCACATCGAAGTGGAATTGTGAGAGGAGAGATGTCACCTCGGTTTCAAGGGCTCTTGCACGTGATCGAGTCATGGGTCTGGTAGGCATTTGATGAGACGATGGTAGGTCCATGGGGATGACCTTGGGATGCTCCGCATCATCTCCCCTCCCTTGGGGAAGATCCGTCCTCAGATCAAAATCTTCATCACCATGGAAAGGAGAGAGATCTTTGACGTTGAAGATGTCGCTCACGTTGTACTTGTCGCGTGGAAGGTCGATCTTGTAAGCGTTGTCGTTGTAGCGTGCAAGCACCTTAAAGGGTCCATCCGCTCGTGGATGAAGCTTGGATTTGCGTTCTTGTGGGAAGCGGTCCTTGCGAAGGTGTAGCCACACTTGATCACCAATGTTGAAGACCATAGGTTGCTTGTTGAAGTTGAGCTTGGTCGCAAGGCGTTGAACTTGGCGCTCGATGGTGTTTCTTGTATCTTCATGCATCTTCTTGAGGTGTGTCACACGCGCACTTGCGTCCAAATTGATGCGCTCTTGGTGACAAAGGGTTGAATCCGTAGACGACCTCGAAAGGGGACTTGCCGGTTGTTGAGTGTCTTGCTCGGTTGTATGCAAACTTGGCGATGGGTAGACACTCCTCCCACTCCTTGATGTCCTTCTTGATGAGTACTCGAAGTAGAGCGGAGAGTGTGCGGTTTGTCACCTCCGTTTGGCCGTCGGTTTGAGGATGGTATGCCGTGGAGAAGAGTAGCTTGATTCCGAGCTTGGCGCATAGAGTCTTCCAAAAGTAGCTAAGGAACTTGATGTCACGGTCCGAGACGATAGTCTTTGGCACTCCATGAAGGCGCAAGATTTCCCTACAAAACAAATTTGCAATATGTGAAGCATCGTCTATCTTGTTGCAAGGAATGAAATGAGCCATTTTGGACAAACGGTCCACGACAACAAAAACGAAATCCTTGCCATTTTGAGTTCTAGGCAAACCAAGCACAAAGTCCATGCTAATATCTTCCCATGGTTGGTATGGAATCGGTAGAGGCATATAGAGGCCATGAGGTTGAGCTGTGGAATTAGCTTTGCGGCATGTCGAACATCGGTTGGTGAAGCGATTGACGTGCCGAAACATCTTTGGACAAAAGTAGTTCTTCGAGAGCGTGGCGAACGTCTTATCGCGTCCAAAGTGTCCCATTAATCCTCCTCCATGCGATTCCTGCAAAAGCAATAAACGAAGGGACAACTTGGGGATGCAAAGTTTGTTAGCTCACATAAGGTAGCCGTCTTTGATGTAATAGCACTCCCACGATGTATAAGACAAACTCTTGGCATAAGGGGTGGCAAAAGTTTCATCATGCGTATACAAATCTTTGATATGCCCGAAGCCAATGACATCTAACTCGAGTTGCGTGACTAGCATGCATATGCGGGAAAGAGCATCCGCGACGATGTTTTATTTACCCTTGATGTACTTGATGACATATGGAAAAGACTCAATGAATTCACTCCATTTAGCATGACGCTTGTTCAACTTAGTTTGACCCTTGAGATACTTGAGGGTCTCATGATCGGTATGAATGATAAACTCGTGGGGACGAAGGTAATGTTCCCATTCATGTAAAACTCGGACTAAAGCATATAGCTCTTTGTCATAGATGGGATAGTTGAGTTGCGCTCCAGAAAGTTTCTCCCTAAAGTAAGCTATGGGGCGCTTCTCTTGCATTAACACACCTCCTATGCCATTACCTCTAGCATCGCAATGAATCTCAAAAGGCTTGTCGAAGTTGGGTAAAGCAAGCACGGGAGCATGAGTAAGCAAATTCTTAAGCTCATTGAAAGTAATATCTTGAGATGGTACCCAAACAAAAGGCGCGTTCTTCTTGATCAAAGAATGCAAAGGTGAAGCAATGGTGCTAAAATCCTTCACAAATCTACGGTAGAAACCGGCTAAACCAAGAAAACTATGCACTTGTTGCAAATTGGTTGGTTGGGGCCAAGTTTTAATAGCATTGATCTTGGACTCATCTACATGAACACCCTTAGAAGAGACCACAAAACCCAAGAAAACGAGCTTATCAACACCAAATAGGCATTTGTCCATATTAGCATAGAGACGCTCTTTTCTAAGAGTTTGCAAAACAGTGCGGACATGGGTGACATGTTCTTGAATAGATTTGCTAGACACAAGAATGTCATCGAAGTAAACCACAACAAATATACAAATGTAAGGGCGAAATACATGATTCATAAGGCGGATAAAAGTGTCCGGTGCTTCCGAGAGACCCATAGGCATGACTAACCACTCATACAAACCAAACTTGGTTTTGAATGCGGTTTTCCATTCATCACCCTCTTGTATGCGGATTTGATAGTAACCACTCTTAAGATCGATTTTGGAAAATATAGTGGCACCACTAAGCTCATCTAGCATATCATCTAGGCATGGAATGGGGTACCTATATCTAACGGTGATAGCATTGATAGGTCTACAATCGGAGCACATGCGAAAGCTACTGTCACGTTTTGGCACAACAATGACAGGTACGGCACAAGGACTCAAACTTTCACGCACATTTTCATGGTCTATGAGATGCTTTACTTGCCTTTGTATTTCTTAGGTTTCTTCGGGGTTGACGCGGTATGGAGCTTTGTTGGGAAGCGGCGCTCCGGGGATGAGATCAATTCGGTGCTCAATGCCTCGTAGTGGAGGTAGACCTGGAGGTGGCTCATCGGGGAAAACATCTTGGAATTCCTGCAATAGAGAAGATAACTCCTAAGGTAGATCATGAGAGTTGTTAGTTTGTGTGACCTCGTCCTTGCACAATAGGACATAGTGTAGGACACTTGATGGGTTCTCACACACTTCTCTCATCTCACGTTTGGTGGCAAAGAGAACTAAGTTTTTCTTGTCGCTCATCATGGAGGCACTCAATTTGGGCTTGTGGCGCTCACTCTCTTTTCGGTGGGTCGCTCTCTCACTATTTTCTCCACGATGGGTGGCTTGCTTGTCGGCGAGCACTTGGCTTGGAGACATAGGACGTAGCACGAACTCTTTCCCTTTCATCTTGAAGCTATAGTGATTTGTACGCCCATTGGGAATGACACCTCGGTCAAATTGCCATGGCCGTCCAAGGAGGAGGTGGCAAACGGTCATCGGAAGGACATCACATTCCAATGTGTCTTCATAGGTGCCGATCTTGAAAGAGACTTGTACTCTATGCTCGACCTGTATGGTGCCGGTGTCGCTTAGCCATTGAACCTTGTAGGGGTGAGGGTGCTTCATCTTGACCAATTGGAGCTTGGAGCATAGTTCTTCACTTGCTAAGTTGTGGCAACTCCCTCCATCGATGATGACCTTGACGGATCGTCCATTGATGCCGGCCTTGGTGTGAAAGATATGGCATCTTTGATCTTCGTCTTGTTGATGTTGAAGAGTCAAGACCTTGGAGACAACAAGAGCGGGGCTTGAATCTTCATCGCAAAAAACTTGATCATCTTCATCTTCATTGTTCACTTGTCGGTGCATGGCCACTTGCTCAAGAGCTTCCATTTCTCCTTCACTCATGGAGTCATAGGTTCTGTCCTCGTTGAGGATCATGGTGCGCTTGTTTGTGCACTTGAAGGACTTGTGGCCTCGGCCGCCGCATGTGAAGCATTTGATAGAACTTGTCTTGATGGTCTCATTGGGTGGAGTAGATGATGATGGAGCTTTCTTGAAGTTGTTTGTAGTAGGAGGACGACTTGAGCTTGTCGAAGCTTTCTTGTAGCTTGACTTGTCGCTGTTGCTTGTAGAAGGCTTGGTTGAGGTAGAAGGTGTTGGAGTCGTCGAAGCTTGATTGTTGGAGAGGCCATAGGACTTGGATGAGAACTTGGCATACTTGAAGTCATCTTGTACTTGCCGTTCCGCTTTGGTAGCTTGATGAGGTTTGAGTATGGTTGGAAGTCGGCGATCTTCTTGATAGGATGATTGAGTCCATTCAAGAACCTTGCCATAGTTTGCTCATCATCTTCTTTGACATTGGCTCGCATCATGGCAATCTCCATTTCCTTGTAGTACTCTTCAACGCTCTTGGTGCCTTTCTTGAGTTGTTGAACTTTCTTGAAGAGGTCGCGGTTGTAGTAGTTTGGCACGAATCGTGCTCTCATGACATCCTTCATTTGTGCCCAAGTAGTGATGGGTGGTTCACCTCTTGCCTCGCGGCGCTCAATGACTTGTTCCCACCAAATGAGGACATAGTCTTGGAACTCAAGGGATGCCATCGCAATCTTCTTCTCTTCTTCATAATTGTGCAAACGGAAGATCTAGTCAACTTTCAGTGCCCATGAAAGGTATTCTTCGGGATCGTTGCTTCCGTTAAACTTGGTCATGGTGAACTTGAGCTTGCTGTAGCGTTGCTCTTCATTGTGTCGGGGTCAGAGATGATGACGCCCATGTTGTAGATGATTGTCCAACTCGTGGTGCTCTTGACGAAGTTGGAAGTCTTCCTCATGTTGCTCTTGGCGAGGATTGGGTCCATTGTCTTCTTGCTCTCGATGGACTTGAGGGGGAGCTTGTCTATCTTGACGAGGCGCTTGTCTATCTGGACGAGGAGCTTGTTGACGCACACATCTTTGATAAATTCTTTCTTGAGCTTCATCACGAAGTGCTTCTTGATGTAGTCGAGCTTGTCGGCATCGGTCGGCTACGGCACGACTTGATTCATGAAGGGCACGTTGCGCTTCAAGTGCTTGAGCTTCATGTAGTTGTTGTTCTTGGCGTTCTGCCTCGGCGTCTTGTGCATCTTGATGTTGTCGCGCTCGCTCCTCTTGTTCGTGTTGACGTTGGCATTGCCGTTCCCGAGCTAGCGCAAAGGCTTCTTCGGCTTGATGTCGTTGATGTTCTTGCGAGTCGGTGTCTCAAAGTGGATTGAGGTTTGCTTGACGCTCGTTGCACGCGCCTCGACGGAGAGTGTTCGATGACGGTGTACTTGAACCGGAGATGGTGTCGTTGGAGTGTCGACTTGAACGGCTCCTGCTTGAAGTGGAAGAAGAGCGGTTGAGCAACAAAGCACTAATCTCGTCCATCCTTGCGTCATTCTCTTGCTTGTGATCATCGAGCTTGTTGTCGAAGTAGTCCCTTGTACGTTGCTCGGAAAGTCATCAGTCGGCGGCAAGGTTGTCGATGCGTTCACTCATAGCTTGTTGCTCTTGATGCAAAGCACGCTGTGCACCAAAGAGGTGACTCTTGGTGACGAAGGAGTTCATGTCGTTGTCTTGCTCCATGAAGAGCGGGTTGGTAGAAGTACTTGGCCTATCCATCATTCCAAGATAAGTGTGAGTGGAAGAAAGGGAAGAACCAATATCAAATGTACCTTGACCGATGTTGACCATGGATCAAAGATGACTCCAATGTGTAACAAGGAAATAGCACAATTGGTACCAATTCTTGTGATTTCTCACACCTACACAAGTGAAAGCTTATGGTGGAGCTTGGTTAGGATGGTGGCACAATTTTTAATGTGAATGTAAGCAAGATTCAATAATGTTGGAGAAGATTCGCAAGATGCAATGTAACAAGTAGACCAAGCATATACGGTACACGGAAACACACACGCAAAAATATAAGTGGGGTTGTGCAACCAAGGGTGAGCCAAAATGTGGAATCCACAAAAATGCTCTTGTTGCACAACACTAGAGAGACGCTAGCACGATTGCACGATAGGCAGATACAAGAACTTGTGCACAACCTACTTAGCAAAAATGGAACGACTTCTATCCCAAATATGTTTTATGCACGGTGTTGCTATGATATGATCCAAGATGATCGAGTATGACAATCTTAATGTTGTATGATGCTATGGTTCTTGCTTAAAAGCTCTTTGCTTAACTTTCCTCTTTGCTTAAAAGCTTGTTTGGCTCTTTGATGTTTGAGCTCTTTTCTCATGCAATGCTTGACGAACCAATATAGCAAGTGAGTATGCGTTGACAGCTTTGTGACACAAGAGATGATACCAATATAGGCAACAATGATGTATGTATGTATGCTATGGGAAGTATGATCACTAATGTGCACAAGTTTCATTGCTGGCAATACTCAATGGCTAGTCTCGATGGGTAAGCAACGCAAAGGAGTAAGGCAATGATGGCTAACAATGTGATGGCAAGAGTGATATGTCCAATACCAAGATGAGGTTACCGGTCTTGCTTCCGGTATGGTGTCAAAATGGTGGCACGAATACCAAGTCGTAGTCGAGGTGGTCGTTGTTGATGACCGGTGTTGATGACGCATCTGTGGCGAAAATGAGTGGCGGTGGTGTTGATGTCGAACCGTACCTAGATAGCCGAAACACAAAAGGATACGGTACCGCAACTCAAATTCTCAAAACCAAAGGCGACCAAAATCGTCAGAGTAGGTGGCGGTTAGGTGGTGGTGTGGGTAGGGATATTGGGACGGTTTTGCGAAGTTGGAGGTGGTGTAGCGGATGATGTTGTGGAAGTAGCGGTCTTCTGGGCGCGGACGGATGTTCGGTCGCCGGTCGTCCGGTAACGTCGGACGTCCGGTGCTTCCTGGGTCGCCGGACGTCCGGTGATGTGACGGTCGTCCGGTGGTCGGGGTCAATGCGAGATTTTAGATCCGGCAGGTGATTTTGGGGGGAATATGGGGAATTTGGGAGGGATTTCGAGGTGGAGATGGTGGGGGAGGGCTAGATCTACTTGCAACGCAACAAATTCACAGATCGAAACCAACAAAACATCATCACAACTCACAAAACACAAGAAAAATTTGGGGCTATTTTTTGTGGGGATTTTCGGATTAGGATGAAAAACAACAAAATTAGGCTAGCAACACAACGGGGAGGCTCCAAAATCATGATCAACGTGGATCTAGATACCAAGATGATGTAGGGTGGAACCCTAGATGGCTGATCTTTCATGAAAGGAGTGGATCCCTACGAGGAACACGAAGAACACGAGGGGGAAAACACAAGAGAAACACTCAACTAACAAGAAATAGATCACACATGTGCTAGATCCTCGAAACACAGAGAGATACACAATGATCCAAGGTCAACAATGGACGATACAAAGTAACCGGTTCTTCTCCTAGAAGGAGGTCTTGGTGGGGCCGCCCAAGAGGGGGGTCTTGAATCCAAGTTGATCTTCTCCGAAGAGGGGCCGCAGTCTCTCTCGAGGAGGAGATCGGTATGGATGAGCGAAGCTCTATCTCGAAGTATGAGCTAAACCAACACTAGCCCTAGCTAGGATGAATGGGGGGTCTATTTATAGTCTAAGTGCAAAATGGGGGCGAAGTGAGGGTACATGGGCCTCGGGCCCGAATCTGGACGCAGCCAGGTACCGGACGTCCGCTGGGGACCGGTCGTCCGGTGTCTCAGGAGCTGCCGGACATCCGGTGTACTCCGATTGTCTGTTGGTTCTGCTCTGTGATGGGGGTGCCGGACGTCCGGTAGCTCCGGACTTCCGCTGATGTTGGCTCGGGTGCTGGTGCACCGGTCGTCCGGTCCGGACCGGACGCCCGCTCCTTCACTTCGGGTGCAGGGGCACCGGTCGTCTAGTCTGGACCGGACATCCGCTCGCTGGGGTTCGGCTGAGGCTTCAGGCGCCGGACGTCCGGTCCCGGCCGGTCGTCCGGTGGCTGGGACTTTTCCTGCATCCCTTCTTCTTCTCCGTCTTCTCGTCCATCTTCCTCCTCTTCTTGTCCTTGCTCCTTAGCTTCTCCATTGTACCTGAGTTTGCACAAAGTATCCATATGAGGTAGTAGCCATGCTTCATGCGCATCGAAGTGGAATTGTGAGAGGAGAGATGTCACCTCGGTTTCAAGGGCTCTTGCACGTGATCGAGTCATGGGTCCGGTAGGCACTTGATGAGAAGATGGTAGGTCCATTGGGATGACCTTGGGATGCTCCGCTTCATGTTCCAAATTTTCCTCCAAAGATTTGCTATAAATCAATATGTCATCAAAGTAAACTACCACAAATTGTCCAATGAAAGCACGTAAAACTTCGTTCATTAACCTCATGAAAGTACTAGGTGCATTAGTTAACCCAAAAGGCATGACTAACCACTCATATAATCCAAACTTAGTTTTAAATGCTGTTTTCCATTCATCTCCCAATTTCATACGAATTTGATGGTATCCACTACGCAAATCAACTTTGGAGAATATTGTAGAGCCACTCAATTCATCAAGCATATCATCTAGCCTAGGAATAGGATAACGGTAACGAGTAGTAATATTATTAATGCCTCTACAATCAATGCACATACGCGACGTATCATCCTTTTTCGGCACTAAAATGATAGGAACAACACAAGGACTAAGGGATTTGCGTATATAACCTTTGTCGAGCAGTTCTTGTACTTGACGCATAATCTCCTTCGTCTCCTCTGGATTGGTACGGTATGGTGCACGGTTGGGTAATGATACACTGAGTATTAAGTCAATTTGATGCTCAATCCCTCGAATAGGTGGTAATCCTGGTGGCACGTCTTGTGGAAAGACGTCAGCGAACTCCTGCAAAATGTTAGTGACATTAGGAGGCAAAGAGGAAGGCACGTCCTCGAGTGAAAATAATGCCTCTTTGCACACAAAAGCATAGCAAAAAGATTTGCTAAAATCTGGATCATCAATATCAGATTCGGTGGCAAGTAAACATGCACTTTTCAATTTAATTTCAGAAGCAACACTAGATTGTTTATAATTAGGCTGCATTTGTTGCTCAAATTCTTTTGCCACAATCTGATTTTCACTTTTATTTTCTCCTGTTTTGCTTTACTTGCTCTATTAATATCATCTTTCAAAATGGAATCAGGAGTCACAGGAAGCAAAGTAATATTTTTATTCTTATGAACAAGAGTATACTGATTGTTTCTACCATGGTGTACAGAATTTTTATCAAATTGCCATGGTCGACCAAGTAATAAGGAACATGCTTGCATAGGTACCACATCACAATCAACATAATCAACATATGTAGAGATACTAAAATGCACACGAACAATACGTGTTACCTTAACCTTGCCGCTGTTGTAGAACCATTGGATGTAGCAAGGATGTGGATGTGGATGTGGTCTTGTGGTGAGAGATAGCTTCTCCACCATCTCCATGCTAGCCAAGTTATTGCAGCTCCCTCCATCTATGATGACGCGAACTGAACGTTCCTTCACAACTCCCTTTGTATGGAACAAATTATGCCTCTAATTTTGCTCAGCTTGTGTAAACTGCACACTCAAAACACATTGAGCAACTAAACATTCATACCTGTCAGCATCTTCAGCAGCCATGTATTGCGTCTCATGATCAGAATCATCTCCACCGTGTTCTTCACGTGTAATAAGAGCCAAAGTCTCCTCATCATAGTCACTAGCGGACTCATACCCACCATCCTCAGTAGCAATCATCACACGCTAAGATTGGCATTCTCTCGCAAAATGTCCTCTTCCCTTACAACGGCGACAAATAATATCACTTGTGTGCCCTATTGATGCCATGGAAGAAGAAGAGCTCTGCGCAGGTCCAACAGGTGTGCTCTTGGAAGATAGTGATGGTTGTACCTGCTTTCTTGTATCACGGCTGGAGGTGGCACCTGATGGAGGTGCTGGTGGAGTGGAAGTAGAGGATGCACGTGGTGTCCATGATGAAGATCGACCTGCAGAAAAGTTAGTTCGCGCCAATGCCTGTCGATCCTGCACTTCACGTTCAGCTTTACAAGCAAGATGGAATAAACGAGTGATATTATTATACTCCTTATACTCTAGGATGGTCTGAATCTCTCTATTTAATCCACCCATAAAACGTGCAAGCATAGCTTCATTCTCCTCAATAATACCACATCTAATCATGCCAGTTTGTAATTCCTGATAATATTCTTCTACAGAATTTTTTCCTTGTCTTAAATGCTGCAATTTTTGAAGTAATTCGCGTTAATAATATGGTGGAACCCAACGAGTACGCATAGCAGTTTTCAAAGCAGCCCAAGTAGCTAGAATAGGGTATAATCTACAATGCTCAGACCACCAAACACATGCAAAACTAGTGAATGCACAAATAGCAGCAGGAACACGTCTCTCCTCGGGATATTGTAAACATGTAAATCATTGTTCAGTTTCTAACTCCCAAGTAAGATATATATCAGGAACATATCTACCCTCAAATGGTGGAATATTCAATTTTAGTTTAGGGAGATGGTCATGATCTCGTACCTGAGGGTGAGCCCTACCATTGCCATTATTTGCATGTGGACGACCTGGTGGTTGCTGTGCTGGTGGTGGCACGTAGTTCTGATTTTGATCAACCTCATCCTCGTAATCTCCGGAAAAATCCTCCTCCTCCGCATCAGCAGCAGGAGCCACAGAAGTATCAACAGCAGCACCAACAGTTTGGCCAGGTGCAAGAGGGAGATGGCTCGCTCGGCGGAGGGCTGTTTCACGATGCGTAGGTAGTCGTCGTCGTCGTTGTTGTTGTTGTTGTTGTTGTTGTAGAGGTGCGTTAGGTGCAGCCGGTGGTGGTGGTGGAAGACGCGCGAGCAATTCATTAAACCTGTTATCGAGCTTTGTTTCGAACGTCTTCTCCATGCCATCTATCTTCTCCATGGCCTCTTCAAATCTGTTTAGCACATCTTGCACCTGTCCACTCATCATTTGCTGAAATTTATCATGCAACTCCTTATTCGTCATGTTCTCCCAGGCAGTCTCGTCGGCTTGTGATCCTTCCATGGTTAGCAACAATAGAAACACACAAGAATATGATCCTACAGACTACTTACAAGAGGTGGTGGTGGTGTCACAAATCCGTCAAGCAAATCTCAAATTCTTACCAGTTCTTACCCAGCAGCAGGCGGTGATCAGCAACCGTCATAGTCAAAACTCTCAAAGCTTGGATAGAGCGATTACCAGGGAGAGTCAAACGCACGACGTAGATGTATGTGGAGCTGGGAAGGCTTATAATATATATAGTCTAGGTGATGAAAGGGTACACGGGCCTCGGCCTAAGTGGCTGCGCGCAGGCAGGGCCGGAAGTTCCAGGCGCCGGAGGTTCCGGGGAGGGTCCGGTCTAACCAGAGAGTTGGCGCGGTGGAGATGTGTTGGCATTCGGGGGCCGGAAGGTCCGAGCAGGCCGGAGGTTCCGGGCGCCGGAAGGTCCGGGACGGGGTCCGGGCTAACCCGAGAGTTGGCATGCCTAGGCTGGTCGAAGTCATCGGCGGCCGGAAGCTCCGGGTCGGCGGGAAGGTCCGGGGGCCGGAAGTTCCGGGCTCTAGCCGAAGGTTCCGGCTGTCCAGAGTGTTGACGCATGTCTCTTTTTCTACCATCCTCGACTCCGAGTCTTGAGCGTTGTACCTGATGACACATAGTATCTCGGACTTAGGCAGTAGCCATGTCTCACTTGAAGAGGGGGAAAACTCAAGTAGGAGTGATGTCACCTCGGATTGAATAGCACGTGCCCTAGACCTTGTTATTTGTCCACTTGCAGCTTGGATAGTTGAGGTGGCATCCATGGGGATGGTCGTGGGATGCTCCGCATCACTCATGATACCAAGATGCTGTATGGTAGAACCCTAATCGCCCGATCTTTCATGAAAGGAGCGGATCCCGCGAAGAACACGAGGAACACGAGGGGAAAACGAGGGAAATCACGAGGGGAAACACGAGAGAATCACTCAACTAACAAGAAATAGTCACACATGTGCTAGATCCTCGAGTACATAAAGTAAGATACACGATCCATGATCAACTAGGGATGATACACGGTAACCGGTCTTCTCCGTGAGGAGGTCTTGAAGTTCTTCTCCAAAAGGAGGTCCTGAATCCAAAGGGATCTTCTCTGAAGAGGCCGCGGTCTCTCACGAGGAGTAGATCCGATGTGGATTCAAGCCCCCTTTCTCAGGGAAGATCCCCCCGTGGATTCAACACCTCCTCACCGAGAAGACCGTCTACCCTTGTATCGTCCTTAGTTGTCCGTGGATCGTGTATCTTCTCTTATGTATTCGAGGATCTAGCGCATGTGTGATTATTCTTGTTGGTTTGAGTGTTCTCTTGTGTTCCCCTCGTGATTTTCCCCTCGTTTTCCTCCTCGTGTTCTTCACGTTCTTCGCAGGATCCGCTCCTTTCGTGAAAGATCGGGCCACTAGGGTTCTACCATACAACATCTTGGTATCATGAGTGATGCGGAGCATCCCACGACCATCCCCATGGATGCCACCTCAACTATCCAATCTGCAAGTGGACAAATAACAAGGGCTAGGGCACGTGCTATTCAATCCGAGGTGACATCACTCCTACTTGAGTTTTCCCCCTCTTCAAGTGAGACATGGCTACTGCCTAAGTCCGAGATACTATGTGTCATCAGGTACAACGCTCAAGACTCGGAGCCGAGGACTGTAGAAGAAGAGACAGGCGTCAACACTCTGGATAGCCCGAAACTTCCGGCCCCCGGACCTTCCGGCCGACCCGGAGCTTCTGGCCGCCGATGACTTTGACCAGCCCAGGCGTGCCAACTCTCGGGTTAGCCAGGACCCCGTGCCAGACCTTCCGGCACCCTGAACCTCTGACCTGCCCGGACCTTCCGGCCCCCGGATGCCAGCACATCTCCACCGCGCCAACTCTCTGGTTACGCCGGACCCTCCCCAGAACCTCCAGTGCCCGGAACTTCCGGCCCTACCTGTGCGCAGCCACTTGGGCCGAGGCCTGTGTACCCTTTCGTCACCTAGACTATATATACTCTATCACGTACGACTTTCTAGTGTTAGCATTGGTTTAGCTCATACTCAGAGATAGAGCTTCGCTCATCCATATCGGATCTACTCCTTGAGAGAGACCGCGACCCCTCTTCGGAGAAGATCCACCGTGGATTCAAGACCCCTTTAAGGGAAGATCCCCTTGTTGATTCAAGACCTCCTCACGGAGAAGAAATGGCTACCCTTGTATCGTCCTTAGTTGTCCATGGATTCATGTATCGTTCTATGTACCCGAGGATCTAGCACATGTGTGACTTGTTCTTGTTAGTTTGAGTGTTCCTCTTGTGATTCCCCTTGTGTTTTCCCTCGTGTTCTTCGCATTCTTCGCGGGATCTGCTCCTTTCGTGAAAGATCGGGCGATTAGGTTTCCACCCTACATCATCTTGGTATCTAGAGCAAGGTTGATTACGATTTCGGAGCCTCCCCGTTGTGTTCTAGCCTAATTTTGTTGTTTTTCGTCCTAATACGAAAATCCCCACCAAAAATAGCCCCAAATTTTTTTTGTGATTTGTTCGTGTGTTGAGATTTTGTTGGTTTTGATTCGTGAATTTTGGGTGTGGCTCGTAGATCTAGACTCCCCACCCTTCTTTTCCTCCAACTTCTTCTTTTTCCCCTTCGGATATGGGCTCTTCCCCAAGTTTTTCTGCTCAAATCCACGACCCCGACATCTCTGTTCTTGGCAAAATCACGACCACCGGAACTTCCGGTCCAGCCCGGACATTCCGGCCCCCGGACCTTCCGGCCTTCCTCGGAACCTCCGGACCCCAGACCCTCCGTCTTTCCCGGAACTTCGGCTTTGATAGAAAGTTCGCACTACTTCCACAACTCCACCCGATTTTCCACCAAATTTTGTTCAGGTGCTCACCATATACCATATATACTTCCGCATACCTCCACTCCTTCTGCGTAACCCAACTATTTTTGGACCGTTTCACTCTCCGACACAATTGCTACTTTGAGGTTTGAGAATTTGAGTTGCGGTGCCATATCCTTTTGTGTTTCGGCTATCTAGGTACGGTTCGACATCGACATCACCGCTGCTCATCTTCGCCACGGATGCGTCATCAACAACGACTACCTCGACTACAACTTGGTATTCGTGCCACCATTTTGACACCATACCGGAAGCAAGACTGGTAACCTAATCTTGGTATTGGACATATCATTCTTGCCATTACATTGATAGCCATCATAGCCTTACTCCTTTGCGTTGCTTACCCATCGAGACTAGCCATTGAGTATTGCCGGCAACGAGACTTCTGCACATTAGTGATCATACTTCCCATAGCATACATATATCATTGTTGCATATCTTGGTATCATCTCTTGTGTCACAAAGTTGTCATCGCATACTCATTTGATCTCTTGGTTCGTCAAGCATTGGATAAAAAAAGAGCTCAAACATCAAAGAGCCAAACAAGCTTTTAAGCAAAGAGGAAAGATAAGTCCAGAGCTTTTAAGCAAGAACCATAGCATCATACAACATTAAGATTGTCATACTCGATCATATTGGATCATATCATAGCAACACCTTGCATACAAAGTATTTGGGATAGAAGTCGTTGCATTTTTGCTAAGTAGGTTGTGCACAAGTTCTTGTATCCGCCTATCGTGCAATCGTGCTAGCGTCTCTCTAGTGTTGTGCAACAAGAGCATTTTGTGGATTCCACATTTGGCTCACCTTGGTTGCACAACCCCACTTATCTCTTTGTGCGTGTGTTTCCGTGTACCTTATATGCTTGGTCTACTTGTTACATTGCATCTTGCGAATCTTTTCCAACATTATTGAAAGCTCACTTACAATTGCATCAAATTTTCTGCCACCATCCTAACCAAGCTCCACCAAAAGCTTTTACTTGTGTAGGTGTGAGAAACTGACAAGAACTCGTAATAATTGTGCTATTTCCTTGTCCTACATTAGAGTGATCCTCGATCCACTTTCAACTTTGGTCAAGGTACATTTGGTACTCGTTCCTCTCTTTCTACCACTCACATTTGTCTTGGAATGATGGATAGGCCAAGTACTTCTACCAACCCACTCTTCATGGAGCAAGATGACGACATGAACTCCTTCTTCACCAAGAGTCACCTCTTTGGTGCACAACGTGCTTTGCATCAAGAGCAACAAGCGATGAGTGAACACATCGACAACCTTGCCGCCGACTTGCGACTTTCCGAGCAACATACAAAGGACTACTTCGACCACAAGCTCGACAATCACAAGCAAGAGAATGACGCAAGGATGGACGAAATTCATGCTTTGTTTCTCAACAGCTCGTCTTCCACTTCAAGAAGGAGCTGTTCAAGCCGCCACTCCGACTTCACCCTCTCCGGCTCAAGTACACCGACATCGAACACTGTTCGTCAAGCCGCGCGCGCCGACCGTCAAGCAAGCCTCAATCCCCTAAGAGACACCGACTCTCAAGAGCACCTACAACGTCAAACTGAAGAAGCCTTTGCGCTTGCACGAGAATGGCAACGTCAACGCCAACATGAAGAGGAAGAGCGAGCGCGTCTACACCAAAATGCCCAAGATGCCAAGGCACAACATCAAGCACAACAACTCCGTGACACTCAAGCACTTGCGGAGCAACAAGCTCTACGCGATTCGAGTCGAGCCATTGCTGACCGAAGCCGACAAGACCGTGAACAAGAAGAAGCACATCGCGAAGAAATTCAAGAACAAAGATTTCACACTCACGTGCATCGTCAAGTTCCTCTTCGAGCTCGCGAAGATCCTCCACAAGCTCGCCAACACCATCAAGTTCATTGAGAGCATGAAGACAATGGAAATCCTCCACGACAAGAGCAACATGAGGATAACAACCCTCCGCGTCAAGAGCACCCCGAGTTGAACAATCATCTACAACATGGGCGTCATCATCCCCGACCCCAACACAATGAAGAGCAATGCTACGGCAAGCTCAAGTTCACCATGCCCAAGTTCAATGGAAGCAATGATCCCGAAGAGTACCTTTCATGGGCATTGAAAGTTGA
Source organism: Triticum aestivum (assembly GCF_018294505.1). Classification (NCBI taxonomy): domain Eukaryota; kingdom Viridiplantae; phylum Streptophyta; class Magnoliopsida; order Poales; family Poaceae; genus Triticum; species Triticum aestivum. The sequence goes on from NC_057794.1 coordinate 198,701,099, forward strand.
CAAGATTTTCCGTTTGCACAATTATGTCGAAGAGACGAAGATCGCAATGGCATCCCTTGAGTTCCAAGACTATGTGCTCATTTGGTGGGAACAAGTCATTGAGCGCTGAGAGGCAAGAGGTGAACCACCCATCACTACTTGGGCGCAAATGAAGGATGTCATGAGAGCATGCTTCGTACCTACCTACTACAACCGCGATCTCTTCAAGAAAGTCCAACAACTCAAGCAAGGAACCAAGAGCATTGAAGAGTAATACAAGGAGATGGAGATTGCCATGATACGAGCCAATGTCATGGAAGATGATGAGCAAACAATGGCACGTTTCTTGAATGGACTCAATCATCCTATAAAGAAGATCGCCAACTTCCAACCATACTCAAATCTCATCGAGCTAGTGCACCAAGCTACCAAAGCGGAACGCCAAGTGCAAGATGATTTCAAGTATGCCAAGTTCTCATCCAAGTCCTACGGCTTCTCCAATAACCAAGCTTCAACGACTCCAACACCGACCACAAGACCTTCTACTTCCACCATCGACATGTCGACTTCCAAGAAAGCTTCGCCAACTGCAAGCAACCCTACTATGGGAAACTTCGAGCTGAGAGCTTCTTCATTATAAACCCCAACCGATGAGACCATCAAGACGAGTTCCTTCAAGTGTTTCACTTGCGGAGGCCGAGGCCACAAGTCCTACGAGTGCACCAACAAGAGAACCATGGTCTTCAACGACGATGGCACGTATGACTCCATGAGCGACGGCGAAATGGAAGCCCTCGAGCACGTCGCCATGCACCGCCAAGTGAACAATGAAGAAGAACAAGTCTTTTGTGATGAAGACTAGAGTCCCGCACTTGTTGTCTCCAAAGTCTTGACTCTCCAACATCACCAAGAAGAAGACCAACGATGCCACATATTCCACACCAAGGCCGCCATCAATGGACGATCTGTCAAGGTCATCATCGATGGAGGGAGTTGTCACAATCTCGCCAGTGAAGAACTTTGCTCCAAGCTCCAATTACCCAAGACAAAGCATCCACATCCATACAAAGTGCAATGGCTTAGTGATTCCGGCACTATCCAAGTCGAGCACCGAGTACAAGTCTCCTTCAAGATTGGCGCCTACGAAGACACCTTGGAGTGCGACGTCGTTCCAGTGACTGTTTGTCATCTTCTCCTTGGACGGCCATGGCAATTCGATAGAGGAGTCGTCCACAACGGCCGAACGAACCACTACATCTTCAAGATGAAGGGCAAGGAGTACATCCTCCGTCCAATGTCGCCAAGTCAAGTGATCGCCCACAAGCAAGCCCCCCATCATGGAGATCATAGTGAGAGAGCGAGCCACCAAAATGAGAGTGAGTGCCACAAGCCAAAATCGAGTGCCTCCATGATGAGCGAAAACAAGAACCTAGTTCTATTTGCCACCAAACATGAGATGAGAGAAGTGTGTGAGAACCCATCTAGTGTCCTACACTACGTCCTCGTGTGCAAGGACAATGCACCACAAATTAACACCTCTCACACTCTTCCTCTAGTGTTGTCTTCTCTTTTGCAGGAATTTCATGATGTTTTCCCCGATGAGCTACCTCCAGGACTACCTCCACTTCGAGGCATTGAGCACCGCATCGACCTCATCCCCGGAGCGCCACTTCCAAACAAAGCTCCCTACCGCATCAACCCCGACGAAACAAAAGAAATACAAAGGCAAGTAAAGCATCTCCCAGACCATGGACATGTGCATGAAAGTTTGAGCCCTTGTGCCATTTCGGTCATTCTTGTGCCAAAACATGATGGTAGTTTTCGCATGTGCTCCGATTTTAGACCTATCAATGCTATCACCGGTCACTATAGGTATCCCATTCCATGCCTAGATGATATGCTTGATGAGCTTAGCGGTGCCACTATATTTTCTAAAATTGATCTTAAAAGTTGTTACTCTCAAATCCGCATACAAGAGGGTGATGAATGGAAAACCGCCTTCAAAACCAATTTTGGTTTGTATGAGTGGTTAGTCATGACTATGGTTCTCTCAGAAGCACCGGGGCACTTTTATGCGCCTTATGAATCATGTCTTTTGCCCTTATATTGGTATATTTGTTGTGGTTTAGTTCGATGACATTCTTGTGTTTAGCAAATCTATTATAGAGCATGTCACCCATGTCCGCACCGTTTTGCAAACTCTTAGAAAAGAGCGCCTCTATGCTAATATGGAGAAATGCCTTTTTGGTGTTGATAAGCTCGTTTTCATGGGTTTTGTTGTTTCTTCTAAGGGTGTTCATGTTGATGAGTCCAAGATTAATGCTATTAAGACTTGGCCGCAACCAACCAACTTGCATCAAGTGCATAGTTTTCTTGGCCTTGCGGGTTTCTATTGTCGCTTTGTAAAGGATTTTAGCACCATTGCTTCGCCTTTGCATGCTTTGAGCAAGAAGAATGCGCCTTTTGTTTGGGGACCATCCCAAGATACTGCATTCAATGAGCTTAAAAATTTGCTTACTCATGCTCCCGTGCTTGCTTTACCCAACTTTGAGAAGCCTTTTGAAATTCATTGCGATGCTAGTGGTAATGGCATAGGAGGTGTGTTAACGCAAGAGAAGCGCCCCGTAGCTTACTTTGGTGAGAAACTTTCCGGAGCGCAACTCAATTATCCCATCTATGACAAAGAGCTATATGCTTTAGTCCGCGTTTTGCATGAATGGGAACACTACCTTCGTCCCCATGAGTTTATCATCCATACCGATCATGAGACTCTCAAGTATCATAAGGGACAAACTAAGTTGAACAAGCATCATGCTAAATGGAGTGAATTTATTGAGTCTTTTCCCTATGTCATCAAGTACATCAAGGGTAAAGAAAACATAGTAGCGGATGCTCTTTCCCGCATTTGCATGCTTGTCATGCAACTTGAGTTAGATGTCATTGGCTTCGAGCATATCAAAGACTTATATGAGCATGATGCAACTTTTGCCATTCCTTATGCCAAGTGTTTGTCGAATACATCTTGGGAACGCTATTACATCAAAGTGTCCCATTAAGCCTCCTCCATGAGATTCCTGCAAAAGCAACAAACCAAGAGAGGACTCGGGAATACAAAGTTTGTTAGCTCTCATAAGGTAGCCATCTTTTATGTAATAGCGTTGCCAAGATGTATTCGACAAACACTTGGCATAAGGAATGGAAAAAAGTTGCATCATGATCATATAAGTCTTTTATATGCTCGAAGCCAATGACATCTAACTCAAGTTGCGTGACAAGCATGCAAATGCGGGAAAGAGCATCCGCTACTATGTTTTCTTTACCCTTAATGTACTTGATGACATAGGGAAAAGACTCAATAAATTCACTCCATTTAGCATGACGCTTGTTCAACTTAGTTTGTCCCTTGAGATACTTGAGAGTCTCATGATCGGTATGAATGATAAACTCATGGGGACGAAGGTAGTGTTCCCATTCATGCAAAACATGGACTAAAGCATATAGCTCTTTGTCATAGATGGGATAATTGAGTTGCGCTCCGGAAAGTTTCTCACTAAAGTAAGCTACAGGGCGCTTCTCTTGCGTTAACACACCTCCTATGCCATTACCACTAGCATCGCAATGAATTTCAAAAGGCTTGTCGAAGTTGGGTAAAGCAAGCACGGGAGCATGAGTAAGCAAATTCTTAAGCTCATTGAATGCAGTATCTTGGGATGGTCCCCAAACAAAGGGCGCATTCTTCTTCATCAAAGCATGCAAAGGCGAAGCAATGGTGCTAAAATCCTTTACAAAGCGACGATAGAAACCCGCAAGGCCAAGAAAACTACGCACTTGATGCAAGTTGGTTGGTTGCGGCCAAGTCTTAATAGCATTAATCTTGGAATCATCAACATGAACACCCTTAGAATTAACAACAAAACCCAAGAAAACGAGCTTATCAACATCAAAAAGGCATTTCTCCATATTAGCATAGAGTCGCTCTTTTCTAAGAGTTTGCAAAACGGTGCGGACATGGGTGACATGCTCCATAATAGATTTGCTAAACACAAGAATGTCATCGAAGTAAACCACAACAAATATACCAATGTAAGGGCGAAAGACATGATTCATAAGGAGCATAAAAGTGCCCAGTGCTTCCGAGAGACCCATAGGCATTACTAACCACTCATACAAACCAAACTTGGTTTTGAAGGCAGTTTTCCATTCATCACCCTTTTGTATGCGGATTTGATAGTAACCACTCTTAAGATCAATTTTGGAAAATATAGTGGCACCGCTAAGCTCATAAAGCATATCATCTAGGCGTGGAATGGGGTACCTATAGCGAACGGTGATAGCATTGATAGGTCTACAATCAGAGCACATGCGAAAGCTACCGTCACGTTTTGGCACAAGAATGAACGGAACGACACAAGGGCTCAAACTTTCTTGCACATGTCCATGGTCTATGAGATGCTTTACTTGCCTTTGTATTTCTTTTGTTTCATCGGGGTTGACGCGGTAGGGAGCTTTGTTTGGAAGTGGCGCTCCGGGGATGAGGTCGATGCGATGCTCAATGCCTCGAATTGGAGGTAGTCCCGGAGGTAGCTCATCGGGGAAAACATCTTGAAATTCCTGCAGAAGAGAAGACAACCCTAGAGGAAGAGTGTGAGAGGTGTTAGTTTGTGGTGCATTGTCCTTGCACACGAGGACGTAGTGTAGGACACTAGATGGGTTCTCACACACTTCTCTCATCTCACATTTGGTGGCAAATAGAACTAGGTTCTTGTTTTTGCTCATTGTGGAGGCACTCGATTTTGGCTTGTGGCGCTCACTCTCGTTTTGGTGGCTCGCTCTCTCACTATGATCTCCATGATGGGGAGCTTGCTTGTCGGCGATCACTTGACTTGGCGACATTGGACGGAGGATGTACTCCTTGCCCTTCATCTCGAAGATGCATTGGTTCGTTCGGCCGTTGTGGACGACTCCTCTATCGAATTGCCATGGCCGTCCAAGGATAAGATGACAAATAGTCATTGGAACAACGTCGCACTCCAAGGTGTCTTCGTAGGCGCCGATCTTGAAGGAGACTTGTACTCGGTGCTCGACTTGGATAGTGCCGGAGTCACCAAGCCATTGCACTTTGTATGGATGTGGATGCCTCGTCTTGGGTAATTGGAGCTTGGAGCAAAGTTCCTCACTTGCGAGATTGTGACAACTCCATCGATTATGACCTTGACGGATCGTCCATTGATGTCGGCCTTGGTGTGGAATATGTGGCATCGTTGGTCTTCTTCTTGGTGATGTTGGAGAGTCAAGACTTTGGAGACAACAAGTGCGGAACTCGAGTCTTCATCACAAAAGACTTGTTCTTCTTCGTTGTTCACTTGGTGGTGCATGGCGACGTGCTCGAGGGCTTCCATTTCGTCGTCGCTCATGGAGTCATACGTGCCATCGTCGTTGAAGACCATGGTTCACTTGTTGGTGCACTCGTAGGACTTGTGGCCTCGGCCTCCTCAAGAGAAACACTTGAAGGAACTCGTCTTGATGGTCTCATCGGTTGGGGTTGATAAGGATGAAGCTCTCTGCTTGAAGTTGCTCGTAGGAGGATGGATTGTAGTTGACGAAACTTTCTTGGAAGTCGACTTGTCGATGTTGGAAGTAGAAAGTCTGGTAGTCGGTGTTGGAGTCGTTGAAGCTTGGTTATTGGAGAAGCCGTAGGACTTGGATGAGAACTTGGCATACTTGAAATCATCTTGCACTTGGCGTTCCGGCTTGGTAGCTTGGTGCACTAGCTCGATGAGATTTGAGTATGGTTGGAAGTCGGCGATCTTCTTGATAGGATGATTGAGTCCATTCAAGAAACGTGCCATTGTTTGCTCATCATCTTCCGTGACATTGGCTCGTATGATGCGGAGCATCCTACGATCATCCCCATGTACACTTCGACTACTCCCCAAGCCCCAAGAGGACATACGATGAGACCTCGACCATACGTCATTGGACACAAGGTGAACTCACTCCTCTTCGAACCGTCACTTTCCACATATGAGACATGGCTACTACCTCATGCATGGACCTTGCATATACTCAGGTACAACCGAGACGACCATGGAGGATCGAAGGACCAAGGCCAAGCATGGAAGAGGAGAAGGAAGAAGAAGCAAGGACAAGCTTCTGGAAAGCCCGGAACTTCCGGCCCCACCCGAAACTTCCGGCCTGCCTGCGTGCAAAGACTCGGGCCAAGGGCCCATGTATCCCCCTATCACTTACCCCTTCGTGGGCTAGCAATATATATACTCCCCCACCTCCACCTAGTTAGGGTAGCGTTGTGATAGCTCATTTGAGAGATAGAGCTACGCTCATCCATATCGGATCTCCTCCTTGCGAGAGACCGCGGCCTCTTCGGAGAAGATCCACTTGGATTCAATACCTCCTCGCGGAGAAGATCCCCTCATGGATACAAGACCACCGCACGGAGAAGAACCGGCTACCTTTGTGTCGTCCTTAGTTGATTGTGGATCATGTATCTTACTTTATATATTCGAGGATCTAGCGCATGTGTGATCATTCTTGTTGGTTTGAGTGTTCTTTTGTGTTCCCCTCGTGATTTTCCCCTCGTTTCCCTCCTCGTGTTCTTCGCGTTCTTCGCGGGATCCGCTCCTTTCGTGAAAGATCGGGCTATAGGGTTCCTACCCTACATCATATTGGTATCTAGAGCCACATTGATCATGATTTCAGAGCCTCCCCTCTTTTTTTTCTAGCCTAATTTTGTTGTGTTCTTCCCCAATTTTGAAAATCCCCACCAAAAATAGCCCCAAATTGTTTTGTGATTTGTTGGTTTTGATGATGTTTTGTTGATTTTGATCCATGGATTCATTGTGTCTCAAGTGGATCTAGCATTCCCCATCTTTTCCCTCATTTCTATCCATGAAATCTTCCCAATTTTGACCTTGGAAATCAAGTTTTTCCACCACCATTCACAGATCTGGGATTTAGGGTTCATCCTGGAAGAAATTCCACGACCCCCGGAACTTCCGGACTCCCCCGGAACTTCCGTCCCGGCCCCGGAACTTCCGGGCTAAACAGAGAGTTTACCAAAAATCCCTCGGCTTCCCCGAGACTTTTTCCGCGACCCCCGGAACTTCCGGCCACCCCCCGGAACTTCCGGAGCCCGGAACTTCGGGCCCTAGGCCCGGAACTTCCGGCCTAACCCAAAACATTGCACAGAATTTCAGCATCAGCCTTCTTCACCATTTTCATCACAACGTTTCACTCCGAACTCCGATTTGAGTGTTCTTTGGCTCATTTTGAAGCTATCGACGTGCCCGAGAAACCCACCTTACTTTAACCACCATTTGAGCCCATAAATGTTTTGGAAATTTGGCATCTTTGCCTAGGCCTTCCACCATATCATCCACTACACCATCACCGACTTCCGCAACCTAACCAATTTTGTTCCCCATCACATATGTGGTTACTTGAGGTGTGATTTGAGTCTCCTAAGGTGTCTAGGATACTTAGGGACAGTTGCTTCTTCATCAACCACCACCACCACCATAACTTCCACATAGGCTTACCAACCATACACTTCTTCCACCCCATGCTAACCCAATTTTGTTTGTGTTGTGAGTTGTGTCTCCTAAGGTGTTTCGGCTACTTAGGGACCGTGCTTCCAACTCCGACTCACATAACCCAATAACCCTCCACTTCCGCATTGCCTACTCGCATAACCCATCACTGCATTGTCGCAATCCCATTGAGCTTCCGCAACACCACCACCGCATCCCGTTACTACCATTTGGACATTTGAGATTTTGAGTTTGCGGTTTTTCCGTTTCCTAAGGTGTTTCGGCTACTTAGGGACGAGTCTCCATCATCTTGGTATCTCCATCAAGATCGCCGCCACTCATCATCGATACGGACGGTAACCTCCATATCAACTTGGTATCATGGTATCCCTCCATTGTATATTCCCTTGCCATTGCATTGATAACCCCTAGCCCATTTTGCGTCACTTGCCTATCGAGACTAGCCATTTGAGTATTGCCGCCAACGTTACTTGTGCACCTTAGTGATCATCGAGCTACATCTCCCATTGCATACATAACATATCATATTGGTATCATATCATCTTGTGTGCCTCAAGATTGTTTCGGTATATGCCCAATTGCTATCTTGGTTTGTGCATTTCGCGAAGTGGCCATATAAAAAAAGAATAAAGCTTTTAAGCAAAAGAGAAAGAGCAAAGAAGCTTGTCAGCAAGTGCCATAGCATCATACCACATTGTCATATAAGATCATCTTGGATCATAACACCGGGAGCAATACATACATAGCATACCTGGGATAGAAAGTTCATACATTTTGCATCTTATAGGTTGTGCACAAGTGTCATATCCGCCTATTGAGCAATCATGCTAGCGTCTCTCTTGAGTTGTGCAAAACGAGCGTTTTCCGTGGATTCCACATTTTGTGCTCATCCTTGGTTGCACGACCCCATTTATCTATCTCTGTGTGTGTTTCCGTGTGCCACATATTGCTATTGGTCTACTTGTTTCACTTGCGAATTTGTGAATCTCTTTCAACATTATTGACTCTTGCTAACATTTTTCATAAAAACATTTGTGCCACTATCCTCACCGAGCTCCACCATAAGCCTTATTCGTGTAGGTGTGAGAAACTGACAAGAATTGGTACCAATTGTGCTATTTTCTTGTCCACATTGCAGTGATCATTGATCCACTTTCAACTTCGGTCAAGGTACATTTGGTATTCGTTCTTCTCTTTCTACCACTCACACTTTTCTCTTGGAGTGATGGATAGGCAAGGCATTTCATCTCCGGTCTTTGACAACAACAACAACGGCGTGAACAACTACATCACCAAGCGTCAATCTGCGATCTACAACGACAAATGCAAGGCACACAATCAAGATTGCGGGAGGGCATCGAGAACCTCTCCATTGACATTCGCCACTCCAAAGCAAGGAAAAGGGACTACATCGACAACAAGCTTTCCGCACAAAAGGAGGAGCAAGATGCAAGGATTGAGGAGATTCGGGCCATGATCAAGTCTACTTCCCCTTCATGATCTTCAAGGTGGCGACAAGCACATCAATCCTCTTCGTAGTGCCCAAGCGACACAAGCGCAAGTCGTCCACGTCCACAACTCCATGGCGACCACCATCACGTTCGTGATCCATCTCATCATGAAGGGCATGTCACCTCCAAGCAACATGTGCATGACGACGACGAACGACATCTACTACGAGCTCAAGTGCGACAACGCCACCATCAACATGAAGATGATCGAGATGCGCCTACCTACAAGTCCCAACAAGCCCTACTTCACGCCAAGTCCAAACTTCATGACCACAAGAGAAGACCGCGAGACAAGCACCACCAAGAGCACGCTACAGCTAGAACAACCACTTCGGCATCTTCGCCAAGTGCTATCAAGGCATCTTCGCCTTTGGACGTACGACATCTTCGCCTACTTCCCACGAGTACGCCTACATTAACTTCATCAAGTCCATGGCGACCACCTACAAGTGAGGGCGACACTTCCATCTTCAGAAGCCCCTCAAGGAAGATGGACGAGCATGGGAATTTCCCTTCGGTCATGGAGACGAGCTATGAGGTGACACATCATATGGACCTCCTACAACAAGATGGCGACAAGAAGGTTGACCTAGGGCCATCCCCTTCGACCACGACAACGAGCACGAACCTCTTCAACAACATGAAGACGGCGCCCATATTGGACTCATACTCCGAGTCAAGCTACGAGACCGCTCATGAGACCTTATCTTTGGTCTTCGAGGAGAGTGATGATGTGCCATCTTCGGCCTTCATCCACGGCTACGACCACGACATGATTGAACATGGAGACATTTGCACCAACATCTCCCTGACAATGACATTTGACGAGATGCCCCAATTGCCATGTGAGGAGAGCCACCACCACATAAGTGACATGAGTGACTCCACCACACGTGACATTGAGAGCATTTCCTATGAGAGGATGAGTGTGACCACCACTAGCCCAACACCTGAGAGCATGCCAGACATCCTATGTGAGGTTGAGAGCCATTTGAGTGACTCCACCAACCATATGAGTGAGAGCATCCGAGAGGGAGTGAGTGAGCCACAACACTTAGTGAGTGAGGTAGTTGACACGGCATGTGAGGCCACTTTGATTTCTAACGACTTAACCTCTACTCCTAGTGTGTTTTCTTCTTTGGTGCTAGGTCTCCTACATGACGACATGCCTACCCTCGACGAGTCCATACCTCCAATGGAGACAATGATGGCCATGGTGGACGATGATGCACCCCCACATGGTTCCATCAAGATGAAGATGACCACGACCCGGTCTTCGACACCTCAACTACAACACATGAGCGATGCTCCAAAGGTAGCATAGGTGATGGTGCTTCTCTTGTCCCACTAGTGGACTATTTTACGAATGATTGCTTGCATGATGTTGACACACCTATACCCATGCTTCATGCTAGTGTGACTTCTTCATGTCAGGACTTACCTATTTATGATAAATATGATGATGAGCATGTTGATTTGCCTAGTTGTGCTGCTATGCTCCATAGGATATCATGTGAAAATTCTTTTGGTCACATCATGTTTGACAATCCATTAACCTTGTCATATGCTATGAGTGAGATATCCCATATTGCATCTTTTCAATCTCAACATAGTGACTATGCATGCCCCATTCTCATAAATCCCATTTGCACTTACGGCATAGATGATGACATGATGGTCATTGGCTTTTGTTTTTCATGTGATGATATTGCCATGCTTCCTTTACATTATTTGTGCAATTCATCTACTATGCCATGCCATGATCACATTGTTCCAAATATGCATTGTTTTGGATGTTGTCAATATTCTCCGTGTGATGTTTCCATTAAAGATCATGAGGAGACTCCCATTGTTTCCTCATACATATTAGGAGATTTTGATGCATTCCATACATTGCATGATTCTCATAATTGCTTGCACCATATGCATTCCATGAATAACAATGCTCTACATATTTCTTGTGATGCATTACACAATTTGAGTCTCCACTATGATATACATAACAACAAACCTATCATGATGGATGACATGTTTCTATATCACGCATCTCATTTATTTGAGCATTGCTAACCAACACAAGCATGTGCTCATCATGTTGGATGATGTGTACATCTACCATGCACACACAATTTTTGATGCAGAGCATCCTATGGACATCACCATGTCAAGAGTTCATTCGACAAGTGACATGTGCGACATCTACTTCACATACATAAAGGTGAATCCTCTCCTTTACACGTGCTCACTTGACCCCTTCGAGGATGGTATACTACTTGACCCTCCATCGTGCATGCATAGGTATTGTCGGAGCTTGGCGGATGACGAGGAGGAGTGCAAGCGCCAAGGATCACCTACACCATCCGCGAGGGAATCCTGGAAGAGAAGACGCAAGAAGAAGAGATGTCGAAGAAGCTCCAGCCACCAGACGACCTGTCGGGTCCGGACGTCCGGCACCAGAAGATCCACCGGACGACCAGTCCAGACCGGACGACCGGTGTCCCTGCACCCGAGCCAAACGAGCGGACGTCCGATGCCACTGGACGACCGGCAACCGGACGACCGGTCCAGACCGAAAATCCGCTACACCAGCATCCGAGCCAGAACGAGCGGATGACCGGCCCCTACCGGGCGTCCGGCCGCCAACGAGCCACCGGACGACCGGTCCCCAGCGGACGTCCGGTACCTGGCTGTGTCCAATTACGGGCTGAGGCCCATGTACCCCTTCACTTACCCCTTCGTGGCCCTAGACTATATATACTCCTCCACCTCCTCGATTTGAAGGTTAGCGTTGTGATAGCTCATTTGAGAGATAGAGCTACGCTCATCCATTACGGATCTACTCCATGAGAGAGACCGCGGCCCCTCTACGGAGAAGATCCCCTTGGATTCGAGACCCCCTCTTTGGTGGCCCCATCAAGACCTCCTCACAGAGAAGAACCCGTTACCGTGTATCATCCATTGTTGACTTTGGATCAATGTATCTTCCTTTGTGTTCATCGATCTAGCGCATGTGTGATCTATTTCTTGTTGGTTGAGTGATTTCTCTCATGTTTTCCCCCGTTTTCCCCTCGTGTTCTTCGTGTTCATCCTTGGGATCCGCTCCTTTCGTGAAAGATCAGCCATGTAGGGTTTCCCCCTACATCATCTTGGTATCAGAGCTTAGGTTTATCATGAATTTGGAGCCTCCCTGATGTGTTTTCTAGCCTATTTTTGCTGTGTTCTTCCCCAAATTTGAAAATCCCCACCAAAAATAGCCCCAATTTTTTTTGTAATTTGTTGGTTTGATGATGTTTTGTTGATTTTGTGATGTAGGGTGGAACCCTAGATGGCTGATCTTTCACGAAAGGAGCGGATCCCAAAGAGGAACACGAAGAACACGAGGGGGATTCATGAGGGAAAACACAAAAGAATCACTCGAGCCAACAAGATTCGATTACACATGCGCTAGATCCTCGAAATAGAAAGAGGTACACGATGATCCAAGGTCAACAAAGGACGATACAAGTAACCGGTTCTTCTCCTAGAAGGAGGTCTTGTTGGGGCCGCCCTAGAGGGGGGTCTTGAATCCAAGTTGATCTTCTCCGAAGAGGGGCCGCGGTCTCTCTCGAGGAGTAGATCAGTATGGATGAGCGAAGCTCTATCTCGAAGTATGAGCTATCACAATGCTAACCCTAGCTAGGATGAATGGGGAGTCTATTTATAGTCTTAAGTGCAAAAGGGGGACAAAGCAAAGGGGTACATGGGCCTCGGGCCTGAGTGGCTACGTGCAGGCAGGGCCGGAAGTTCCGGGCTAGGCCGGAAGTTCCGGGCGCCGGAGGCTCTGGGGAGGGTCCGGCCTAACCAGAGAGATGGCGCGGTGGAGCTGTGCTGGCATCCGGGGGGGCGGAACGTCCGGGCAGGCCATAAGTTCCGGGCGCCGGAAGGTCCGGGGCGGTGTCCGGGCTAACCCGAGAGTTGGCACGCCTGGGCTGGTCGGAGTCGTCGGAGGCCGGAAGCTCCAGGTCGGCCAGAAGGTCCGAGGGCCGGAAGTTCCGGGCTGTCCAGAGAGTTGACGCATGTCTCTTCTTCTTCTCTGTGTTCTCGTCCATCTTCCTCTTCTTCTTGTCCTTGCTCCTTAGCTTCTCCATTGTACCTGAGTATGCACAAAGTATCCATATGAGGTAGTAGCCATGCTTCATGCGCATCGAAGTGGAATTGTGAGAGGAGAGATGTCACCTCGGTTTCAAAGGCTCTTGCATGTGATCGAGTCATGGGTCCAGTAGGCACTTGATGTGACGATGGTAGGTCCATGGGGATGACCTTGGGATGCTCCGCATCATCTCCCCTCCCTCAGGGAAGATCCGTCCTCGGATCAAAATCTTCATCACCATGGAAAGGAGAGAGATCTTTGACGTTGAAGATGTCGCTCACGTTTTACTTGTCGCATGGAAGGTCGATCTTGTAAGGGTTGTCGTTATAGCGTGCAAGCACCTTGAAGGGTCCATCCGCTCATGGGCGCAGCTCGGATTTGCATTCTTGTGGGAAGCGGTCCTTGTGAAGGTGTAGCCACACTCGATCACCAATGTTGAAGACCATTGGTTGGTTGTTGAAGTTGAGCTTGGTCGCAAGGCGTTGAACTTGGCGCTCGACGATGTTTCTTGTATCTTCATGCATCTTCTTGAGGAAGTTGGCTGGGGCACTCGCGTCCAAGTTTGTGCGCTCTTGAAGAGGTAGAGGTAGAATGTCCAATGGGGACAATGGGTTGAAGCCATAGGCGACCTCGAAGGGTGACTTGCCGGTAGTCGAATGTCTTGCTCGGTTGTAGGCGTACTCGGCGATGGGTAGACACTCCTCCCACTCCTTGATGTTCTTCTTGATGAGTACTCGAAGGAGAGCGGAGAGTGTGCGGTTTGTCACCTCCGTTTGGTCGTCGGTTTGAGGATGGTATGCCGTGGAGAAGAGTAGCTTGATTCCGAGCTTGGCGCATAGGGTCTTCCAAAAGTAGCTAAGGAACTTGACGTCGCGGTCCGAGACGATAGTCTTTGGCAATCCATGAAGGCGCAAGATTTCCCTACAAAACAAACTTGCAATATGTGAAGCATCGTCTATCTTGTTGCAAGGAATGAAATGAGCCATTTTGGAGAAACGGTCCACGACAACAAAAACAGAATCCTTGCCATTTCGAGTTCTAGGCAAACCAAGCACAAAGTCCATGCTAATATCTTCCCATGGTTGATATGGAATAGGAAGTGGCATATAGAGGCCATGAGATTGGGCTTTAGACTTAGCTTTGCGACATGTCGAACATCGGTTGGTGAAGCGATTGACGTCACGAAACATCTTTGGCCAAAAGTAGCTCTTCGAGAGCGTGGCGAACATCTTGTCGCGTCCGAAATGTCCCATTAATCCTCCTCCATGCGATTCCTGCGAAAGCAATCTACGAAGGGACGACTTGGGGATGCAAAGTTTGTTAGCGCTCATAAGATAGCCGTCTTTGATGTAATAGTGTTCCCATGATGTATGCGACAAACACTTGGCATAAGGGGTGGCAAAACTCTCATCATGCGCATACAAATCTTTGATATGCTCGAAGCCAATGACATCTAACTCAAGTTGCGTGACTAGCATGCATATTCGGGAAAGAGCATCCGCTACGATGTTTTCTTTACCCTTGATGTACTTGATGACATAGGGAAAAGACTCAATGAATTCACTCCATTTAGCATGATGCTTGTTCAACTTAGTTTGACCCTTGAGATACTTGAGGGTCTCATGATCAGTATGAATGATAAACTCATGGGGACGAAGGTAATGTTCCCATTCATGTAAAACGCGGACTAAAGCATATAGCTCTTTGTCATAGATGGGATAGTTGAGTTGCGCTCCGGAAAGTTTCTCACTAACGTAAGCTGTGGGGCGCTTCTCTTGCGTTAACACACCTCCTATGCCATTACCGCTAGCATCGCTATGAATCTCAAAAGGCTTGTCGAAGTTGGGTAAAGCAAGCACGGGAGCATGAGTAAGCAAATTCTTAAGCTCGTTGAAAGCAATATCTTGAGATGGTCCCCAAACAAAAGGCGCGTTCTTCTTTCTCAAAGCATGCAAAGGTGAAGCAATGGTGCTAAAATCCTTCACAAATCTACGGTAGAAACCGGCTAAACCAAGAAAACTACGCACTTGTTGCAAATTGGTTGGTTGGGGCCAAGTTTTAATAGCATTGATCTTGGACTCATCTACATGAACACCCTTAGAAGAGACAACAAATCCTAAGAAAACGAGCTTATCAACACCAAAAAGGCATTTCTCCATATTAGCATAGAGACGCTCTTTCCTAAGAGTTTGCAAAATGGTGTGGACATGGGTGACATGCTGTTGGATAGATTTGCTAAACACAAGAATGGCATCAAAGTAAACCACAACAAATATACCAATGTAAGGGCGAAAGACATGATTCATAAGGCGCATAAAAGTGCCCGGTGCTTCCGAGAGACCCATAGGCATGACTAACCACTCATACAAACCAAACTTGGTTTTGAATGCAGTTTTCCATTCATCACCCTCTTGTATGCGGATTGGATAGTAACCACTCTTAAGATCAATTTTGGAAAATATAGTGGCACCGCTAAGTTCATCAAGCATATCATCAAGGCATGGAATGGGGTACCTATATCTAACGGTGATAGCATTGATAGGTCTACAATCGGAGCACATGCGAAAGCTACCGTCACGTTTTGGCACAAGAATGACCGGTACGACACAAGGACTCAAACTTTCACGCACATGACCATGGTCTATGAGATGCTTTACTTTCCTTTGTATTTCTTTGGTTTCTTCGGGGTTGACGTGGTATGGAGCTTTGTTCAGAAGTGGTGCTCCGGGGATGAGATCAATTTGGTGCTCAATGCCTCGTAGTGGAGGTAGACCCGGAGGTAGCTCATCGGGGAAAACATCTTGAAATTCCTGCAATAGAGAAGATAACACCAAAGGTAGATTGTGAGAGTTGTTAGTTTGTGTGACCTCGTCCTTGCACAATAGGACATAGTGTAGGACACTTGATGGGTTCTCACACACTTCTCTCATCTCACGTTTGGTGGCAAAGAGAACTAAGTTTTTGTTTTCGCTCATCATGGAGGCACTCAATTTGGGCTTGTGGCGCCCACTCTCTTTTTGGTGGATCACTCTCTCACCATTCTCTACACGATGGGTGGCTTGCTTATCGACGATCACTTGGCTTGGAGACATTGGTCGTAACACAAACTCCTTCCCTTTCATCTTGAAGCTATAGTGATTTGTACGCCCATTGTGAATGACACCTCGGTCAAATTGCCATGGACGTCCAAGGAGGAGGTGGCAAACGATCATCGGAAGGACATCACATTCCAATGTGTCTTCATAGGCGCCGATCTTGAAAGAGACTTGTACTCTATGCTCGACTTGTATGGTGCTGGTGTCGCTTAGCCATTGCACCTTGCAGGGGTGAGGGTGCTTCATCTTGACCAATTGGAGCTTGGAGCATAGTTCTTCACTTGCTAAGTTGTGGCAACTCCCTCCATCGATGATGACCTTGACGGAACGTCCATTAATGTCGGCCTTTGTGTGAAGGATATGGCATCTTTGATCTTCGTCTTGTTGATGTTGAAGAGTCAAGACCTTGGAGACAACAAGAGCGGGGCTTGAATCTTCATCGCAAAAGACTTGGTCATCTTCATGTTCGTTGTTCACTTGTCGGTGCATGGCCACTTGCTCAAGAGCTTCCATTTATCCTTCACTCATGGAGTCATATGTTCCGTCGTCGTTGAGGATCATGGTGCGCTTGTTTGTGCACTCGAAGGACTTGTGGCCTCGGCCGCCGCATGTGAAGCATTTGATAGAACTTGTCTTGATGGTCTCATCGGGTGGAGTATATGATGATGGAGCTTTCTTGAAGTTGCTTGTAGTAGGAGGACGACTTGAGCTTGTCGAAGCTTTCTTGTAACTTGACTTGTCGCCGTTGCTTGTAGAAGGCTTGGTTGAGGTAGAAGGTGTTGGAGTCGTCGAAGCTTGAATTTTGGAGATGCCGTAGGACTTGGATGAGAACTTGGCATACTTGAAGTCGTCTTGTACTTGCTATTCCGCTTTGGTAGCTTGATGCACTAGCTCGATGAGGTTCGAGTATGGTTGGAAGTCGGCGATCTTCTTGATGGGATGATTGATTCCATTCAAGAAACGTGCCATAGTTTGCTCATCATCTTCCGTCACATTGGCTCTTAGCATTGCAATCTCCATCTCCTTGTAGTACTCTTCAAAGCTCTTGGTTCCTTGCTTGAGTTGTTGGAGTTTCTTGAAGAGGTCACGGTTGTAGTAGGTAGGCATGAAGCGTGCTCTCATGACATCCTTCTTTTGTGCCTAAGTAGTGATGGGTGGTTCACCTCTTGCCTCGCGGCGCTCAATGACTTGTTCCCACCAAATGAGGACATAGTCTTGGAACTCAAGGGATGCCATCGCGATCTTCTTCTCTTCTTCATAATTGTGCAAACGGAAGATCTTGTCAACTTTCAATGCCCATGAAAGGTATTCTTCGGGATCGTTGCTTCCGTTGAACTTGGGCATGGTGAACTTGAGTTTGCCGTAGCGTTGCTCTTCATTGTGTTGGGGTCGGGGGTGATGACGCCCATGTTGTAGATGATTATCCAACTCATGGTGCTCTTAACGAAGTTGGAAGTCTTCCTCATGTTGCTCTTGTCGAGGATTGGGTCCATTGTCTTCTTGTTCTCGATTGACTTGATATTCTTGTCTCGCTTGAGGGGGAGCTTGTCTATCTTGACGAGGCGCTTGTCTATCTGGACGAGGAGCTTGTTGACGCACACGTCTTTGATAAATTCTTTCTTGAGCTTCATTGCGAAGTGCTTCTTGATGTAGTCGAGCTTGTCGGCCTCGGTCGGCTATGGCATGACTTGATTCATGAAGGGCACGTTGCGCTTCAAGTGCTTGAGCTTCACGTAGTTGTTGTTCTTGGCGTTCCGCCTTGGCGTCTTGTGCATCTTGATGTTGTCGCGCTCGCTCCTCTTGTTCGTGTTGATGTTGGCGTTGCCGTTCCCGAGCTAGCACAAAGGCTTCTTCGGCTTGACGTCATCGATGTTCTTGCGAGTCGGTGTCTCAAAGTGGATTGAGGTGTGCTTGACGCTCGTTGCGCGCGGCTCGAAGGAGAGTGTTCGATGATGGTGTACTTGAACCGGAGATGGTGTCGTCGGAGTGTCAACTTGAACGGCTCCTTCTTGAAGTGGAAGAAGAGCGGTTGAGCAACAAAACGAGAATCTCGTCCATCCTTGCGTCATTCTCTTTCTTGTGATCGTCGAGCTTGTTGTCAAAGTAGTCCCTTTTACATTGCTCGGAAAGTCGTAAGTCGGCGACAAGGTTGTCGATGCGTTCACTCATAGCTTGTTGCTCTTGATGTAAAGCACGTTGTGCACCAAAGAGGTGACTCTTGGTGACGAAGGAGTTCAAGTCGTCGTCTTGCTCCATGAAGAGCGGGTTGGTAGAAGTACTTGGCCTTCATCATTCCAAGACAAGTGTGAGTGGAAGAAAGGGAAGAACCAATATCAAATGTACCTTGACCGATGTTGACAATGGATAAAAGATGACAACAATGTGTAACAAGGAAATAGCACAATTGGTACCAATTCTTGTCGGTTCTCACACCTACACAAGTAAAAGCTTTTGGTGGAGCTTGGTTAGGATGGTGGCACAAAATTTCATGTAATTGTAAGTGAGCTTCAATAATGTTGGAAAAGATTCGCACGATGTAATGTAACAAGTATACCAAGCATATAAGGTACAGGGAAACACACACGCAAAAAGATAAGATGGGGTTGTGCAACCAAGGGTGAGCCAAAATGTGGAATCCACGAAAATGCTCTTGTCGCACAACACTAGAGAGACGCTAGCACGATTGCACGATAGGCGGATACAAGAACTTGTGCACAACCTACTTAGCAAAAATGCAACGACTTATATCCCAAATATGTTTTATGCAAGGTGTTGCTATGATATGATCCAAGATGATCGATTATGACAATCTTAATGTTGTATGATGCTATGGTCCTTGCTTAAAAGCTCTTTGCTTATCTTTCATATTTGCTTCAAAGCTTGGTTGGCTCTTTGATGTTTGAGCTCTTTTCTTATGCGATGCTTGACAAACCAAGATAGCAAGTGAGTATGCGATGACAACTTTGTGACACAAGAGATGATACCAATATAGGCAACAATGATGTATGTATGTATGCTATGGGAAGTATGATCACTAATGTGCACAAGTCTCGTTGCCAGCAATACTCAATGGCTAGTCTCGATGGGTAAGGAACGCAAAGGAGTAAGGCTATGATGGCTATCAATGTAATGGCAAGAGTGCTATGTCCAATACCAAAATGAGGTTACCGGTCTTGCTTCCGGTGTGGTGTCAAAATGGTGGCACGAATACCAAATCGTAGTCGAGGTGGTTGTTGTTGCTGACGCGTCCGTGGCGAAAATGAGCGGTGGTGGTGTCGATGTCGAACCGTACCTAGATAGCCGACACACAAAAGGATACGGTACCGCTACTCAAATTCTCAAAACCAAAGGTGACCAAAATCGTCAGAGTAGGTAGCGGTTAGGTGGCGGTGTGGATAGGGATATTGGAACGGTTTTGCGGAAATGGTGGAGGTATGCGGAAGTATATATGGCATATGGTGAGCACTGGAACAAAAATTGGTGAAATTTGGGCGGAGATGTGGAGGTAGTGCAGACTTTCTGTCTAAGCCGGAAGTTCCGGGCAAGACGGAGGGTCCGGGGTCCAGAGGTTCCGGGGAGGCCGGAAGGTCCGGCGGCCGGAAGGTCCGGTGGCCGGAAAGTCCAGGCTGGACCAGAAGTTCCGGGGGTTGGGATTCTGCCAAGAACAGGGACTTAGGGTTCGTGGATTTGGGCAGAAAAACTTGGGGAAAAGCCCAGATCCGAAGCGGAAGAAGAAGAAATTGGAGGAAAATAATGTGGGGAGGCTAGATCTGCGAGCCACACACAAACTTCACGGATCAAAACCAACAAAATCTCAGCACACGAACAAATCACAAAAAAAATTGGGGCTATTTTTGTGGGGATTTTCGGATTAGGACGAAAAACAACAAAATCAAGCTAGAAAAACGAAGAGGGGGGCTCCGAAATTGTGATCAACCTTGCTCATGATACCAACATGATGTAGGGTGGAACCCTAGATGGCCGATCTTTCACGAAAGGAGCGGATCCCAAAGAGAAACACAAAGAACACGAGGGGGATTCACGAGGGAAAACACAAAAGAATCACTCAAACCAACAAGATTCGATTACACATGCGCTAGATCCTCGAAACACAAAGAGGTACACGATGATCCAAGGTCAACAAAGGACGATACAAGTAACCGGTTCTTCTCCTAGAAGTTGGTCTTGATGGGGCCGCCCTAGAGGGGGGTCTTGAATCCAAGTTGATCTTCTCCGAAGAGGGGCCGTGGTCTCTCTCGAGGAGTACAACGGTATGGATGAGCGAAGCTCTATCTCGAAGTATGAGCTATCACAACGCTAACCCTAACTAGGAGGAATGGGGGGTCTATTTATAGTCTAAGTGCAAAAAGGGGGACGAAGTGAAGGGGTACATGGGCCTCGGGCCCGAGTGGCTGCGCGCAGGCAGGGCCGGAAGTTCCGGGCTAGGCCGGAAGTTCCTGGGGCCGGAGGTTCCGGGGAGGGTCCGGCCTAACCAGAGAGATGGCGCGGTGGAGCTGTGCTGGCATCTGATGAGGACATCAATACCATTGTTACATCCACATCCCCTACTGCTACATATACTGGACCAATTACTAGAGCTCACGCACGCCAATTAAATTACCAGGTACTTTCGTTTCTTGGTAATGATTCAAATGTTCATGAGAATATGATGCTGCCTAAATTGGATACATTTGTTTTGCTTACAAATGAAGGGCCTAGCATGGAGAAGGTGAACATTGGAGCAAGAACACGCATGAAGTTGATGGCATGCGCAAGGGGATCAAGAACGGAGTTACAAGTGATGATTTCAGGACATTGAAGCCACCATAAGGAGTGCATGAAGCCTTGGACGAAATATACAAGATGCCACTACATAATATTCGTCCATAGGCTATTCTAGGTGCTGCGTCACCTTATTACTGGGCCAGGCCCATGTAATTTAGAAATACTTAAGTATAGGCTATTTTTAGAGTCCGTATGTGTGGGGAAAAAAGAGTTAGGGTTGGTTTCGGACCCCACCCTCAAGGGCCACGAAATTCCCTCCCCCCTCTTCCTCCATATATGCAGCCCTTAGGGCGTCGTTTAGACTTTGGGTTTTGTTTAGATTAAAAGTTCGCCATAGCTGCAACTTCTCGTGCTTCGTTTGTGTCCAATGAACAGACCAAGACGTCACAGAACCCCACCTTGATCAATAAAGCTTTCATCCTATATTCGCAATATCTAGATTGCAATCTCAGTTTCTTGCTTGTTCTTCGTTTGCTTGCAGGAAACAGACCCGCGTGGTCTGGTTGACCGTGCTCTAGCGTGGTCAATAACCCCTCGGAAGTTGGTTTAGCGATTGCTAAGGCGCGACATCTCGCACGTTCGTAGTCGGATCATCAAGGTCGACTCCCACAGAAACGATAGCCACCATCTCATCGAAACATCGGGACACATTTGCCTCTATCAGCATCCGGGGGGCCGGAAGGTCCGGGCAGGCCGTAAGTTCCGGGCGCTGGAAGGTCCGGAGCGGTGTCCGGGCTAACCCGAGAGTTGGCACGCCTGGGCTGGTCGGAGTCGTCGGAGGCCGGAAGCTCCGGGTCGGCCGGAAGGTCCGGGGGCCGGAAGTTCCGGGCTCTGGCCGGAAGTTCCGGGCTGTCCAGAGAGTTGACGCCTGTCTCTTCTTCTTCTCCGTCTTCTCGTCCATCTTCCTCTTCTTCTTGTCCTTGATCCTTAGCTTCTCCATTGTACCTGAATATGCACAAAGTATCCATATGAGGTAGTAGCCATGCGTCATGCGCATCGAAGTCGAATTGTGAGAGGAGAGATGTCACCTCGGTTTCAAAGGCTCTCGCACGTGATCGAGTCATGGGTCCAGTAGGCACTTGATGAGACGATGGTAGGTCCATGGGGATGACCTTGGGATGTTACGCATCGTTTTGGTCCATGGATTTGCTTGGTTTTGAGTGGATCTAGCATTTCCCCAATTTTCCCCACTTTCCATCCACGAAATCTCATCAATTTTGACCCCAAAATCCCCAAATTTTGCCCAAAATCGCGTCTCGAATCTCGGATCTGGAGTTGACCCCGACCACCGGACGACCGTCACTTTACCGGACGTCCGGAGCCCCTGGAACGACCGGACGTCCGTCATCCACCGGACGACCGGAACCCCTAACCCGGATGGAAATTAGCGGATTTCCGAGCTCACCGGACGTCGGGCCACCGGACATCCGTCCATTAGCGGACGTCCGCTACCTGTAAAAACTGACTTCGGCTGGTTTTTGTTTCGGCCATAACTAATTCATTTGAACTCTGATTTTGACGTTCTTTTTCTCGTTTTGAAGCTATTGACATCCTCCTTCCCAAAAAAATACCACCAACATCTTTTGACTCCATCAAATTTTGACAATTTTGGCATCTTTGCCTAGGACTTCCACCACATCATCTGCTACACCATCTCCGACTGCCGCAACCTAACCAATTTTGTTCCACATCACATTAGTGGTTGCTTGAGGAGTGATTTGAGTCTCCTAAGGTGTATAGGATACTTAGGGACGGTTGCTTTTTCATCAACCACCACCACCACTTCCGCATAGGCTTGACCACTATACACTTCCGCCCCCCAACTTAACCCAATTTTGGTTGTGTTGTGAGTTGTATCTCCTAAGGTGTTTCGGCTTACTTAGGGACCGTGCTTTCAACTCCGACACCGTGTATAGTCCACCACCATAACCTCCACTTCCGCATTTCCTAGTGTAACACCACCGCATTCCGATACCTCCATTTGACATTTGAGATTTTGAGTTCGCGGTTTTTCCGTTTCCTAAGGTGTTTCAGCTACTTAGCGACGAGTCACCATCATCTTGTTATCTCCATCAAGATCACCGCCACTCATCATCACCGCGGACGGTAACCTCCATATTATCATGGTATCGTGGTATCCCTCCATTGTATATTCCCTTGCCATTGCATTGATAACCCCTAGCCCATTTTGTGTTACTTGCCTATCGAGACTAGCCATTTGAGTATTGCCGGCAACGTTACTTGTGCACATTAGTGATCTACACCATACATTCCATACATACCATATCATATAGCCATCTGGAGACCCCCGGGCAGTTTTTAGGCCAAAATTTCGGCGACCAAAAATATTTTTCCCTATCATATTTTTAGGCTTTTCTGAGTCTTTTGAGCCACATGCCATCATAGTGATTTTTTGTCGCACTTTTTCGTCCTCGCTGCCCCGATTTCCAGAAAAAAAAGTCAAAAAAAATTTCGTGCCCATCCTATCAGTTTGTCGAGGGAAGAGTTTTGAGACACTCTCCATTATAGTGATTTTTCGCAAAAAAAAGAGGAGCGCAAAAAAAAGAGCGAATTTTTTGCAGAGTGTGCTTTTCCCTTTTTTACGTGCAGCGCCGTGATTTTGTTAGTGTTCTAGGCTCGCGTCTCTAGCACAGTCTAGTCTAGGACCAGCACAGTACCATCGTTGAGCGTTTATTCAACTTTGCGTCTCTGAATTGATTATTGTTGACCCTTTGTGCTACCATACTATAAGCCTTCCCAGCTCCACATACATCTACGTCGTGTGTTTGACACTCCCTGGCAATCGCTCTATCCAAGCTTTTGAGAGTTTTGACTACAACGGTTGCCTATCACCACCTGCTGCTGGGTAAGAACTGGTAAGAATTTGAGATTTGCTTGACGGATTTGTGACACCCGCCACCACCACTACTTGTTAGTAGTCAGTAGGATCATATTCTTGTGTGTTTCTATTGCTGCTAACCATGCCAGGATCACAAGCCGACGAGACTGACTGGGAGAACTTGACGAACAAGGAGCTTCATGATAAGTTTCAGCAAATGATGAGTGGACAGATGCAAGATGTGCTAAACAGATTTGAAGATGCCATGGAGAAGATAGATGGCATGGAGAAGACGTTTGAAACAAAGCTCGATAACAAGTTTAATGAATTGATTTCGCGTTTTCCACCACCACCACCGGCTGCTCCTGCCACACCTCTGCAACAATAGCATCAACACCGACTACCTCCACGTCAGGAAACAGCCCTCCGCCGAGCGAGCCGTGTCCCTCTTTAGCCAGGCCAAACTGCTGGTGCTACTGTTGATACTTCTGTGGCTCCTACTACTGATGTGGATGAGGATGATTATGTGGGAGATTACGAGGATGAGGTTGACCAAAATCAGAACTACGTGCCACCACCAGCACAGCAACCACCAGGTCGTCCACATGCAAATAATGGCAATGGTAGGGCTCACCCTCAGGTACGAGATCATGACCATCTCCCTAAATTAAAATTGAATATTCGACCATTTGAGGGTAGATATGTTCCTGATATATATCTTACTTGGGAGTTAGAAACTGAACAACGATTTACATGTTTACAATATCCCGAGGAGAGACGTGTTCCTGCTGCTGTTTGTGCATTCACTAGTTTTGCATGTGTTTGGTGGTCTGAGGATTGTAGATTATATCCTATTCCAGCTACCTGGGCTGCTTTGAAAACTGCTATGCGTACTCGTTGGGTTCCACCATATTATCAACATGAATTACTTAAAAAATTGCAGCGATTAAGACAAGGAAAAAATTCTGTAGAAGAATATTATCAGGAATTGCAAACTGGCATGATTAGATGTGGTATTGTTGAGGAGAATGAAGCTATGCTTGCATGTTTTATGGGTGGATTAAATATAGAGATTCAGACCATTCTAGAGTATAAGGAGTATACTAATATCACTCGTTTATTCCATCTTGCTTGTAAAGCTGAACGTGAAGTGCAGGATCGACAGGCATTGGTGCGTACTAACTTTTCTGCAGGTCGACCTTCATCCTGGACACCATGTGCATCATCTACTTCCACACGTTCTGCTACACCGGCACCTTCGTCGGCTGCCACCTCCAACCGTGATACAATAAAGCAGGCACAATCACCACTATCTGCCAAGAGCACACCTTCTGGGCATGCAAAGAGCTCTTCTTCATCCATGGCATCAACAGGGCAAACACATGATATTATTTGTCGACGTTGCAAGGGTGGAGGTCATTATGCGAGAGAATGCCCATCTAAGCGTGTGATGATTGTTATTGAGGATGGTGGGTATGAGTCCGCTAGTGACTATGATGAGGAGACTTTGGCTCTTATTACACGTGACGAACACGGTGGAGACAATTTTGATCATGAGATGCAATACATGGCTCCTGAAGATGCTGAAAGGTATGAATGTTTAGTTTCTCAACGTGTTTTGAGTGTGCAGGTTACACAAGCTGAGCAAAATCAGAGGCATAATTTGTTCCATACCAAGGGAGTTGTGAAGGAACGTTCTGTTTGCGTGATCATAGATGGAGGGAGTTGCAACAACTTGGCTAGCATGGAGATGGTGGAGAAGCTATCTCTCACCACAAGACCACATCCACATCCTTACTACAACCAATGGTTCAACAACAGCGGCAAGGTTAAGGTAACACGTATTGTTCGTGTGCATTTTAGTATCTCTACATATGCTGATTATGTTGATTGTGATGTGGTACCTATGAAAGCATGTTCCTTATTACTTGGTAGACCATGGCAATTTGATAAAAAATTTGTACACCATGATAGAAACAATCAGTATACTCTTGTTCATAACGATAAGAATATTACTTTGCTTCCTATGACTCCTGATTCCATTTTGAAAGATGATATTAATAGAGCTAATAAAGCAAAACGGGAGACAAATAAGAGTGAAAATCAGATTGTGGCAAAAGAATTTGAGCACCAAATGAAACCTAATAATAAACCATCTACTGTTGTTTCTGAAATTAAATAGAAAAGTGCATGTTTACTTGCCACCAAGTCTGATATTGATGAGCTAGATTTTAGCAAATCTGTTTGCTATGCTTTTGTGTGCAAAGAGGCATTATTTTCATTCGAGGACGTGCCTTCCTCTTTGCCCCCTGCTGTCACTAACATTTTGTAGGAGTTCGCTGACGTCTTTCCACAAGACGTGACACTGGGATTACCACCTATTCGAGGGATTGAGCATCAAATTGACTTAATTCCCGGTGCTTCGCTACCCAACCGTGCACCATACCGTACCACTCCAGAGGAGACGAAGGAGATTATGCGTCAAGTACAGGAGCTGCTCGACAAAGGTTATATACGCGAATCTCTTAGTCCTTGTGCTGTTCCTATTATACTAGTGCCTAAAAAGGATGGTACGTCGCGTATGTGTGTTGATTGTAGAGGCATTAATAATATTACTATTCGTTATCGTCATCCTATTCCTAGGCTTGATGATATGCTTCATGAATTGAGTGGCTCTACAATATTCTCCAAAGTTGATTTGCGTAGTGGATACCATCAAATTCGTATGAAATTGCGAGATTAATGGAAAACAACATTTAAAACTAAGTTTGGTTTATATGAGTGGTTAGTCATGCCTTTTGGGTTAACTAATGCGCCTAGTACTTTTATGAGACTAATGAACAAAGTTTTACGTGCTTTCATTGGACGATTTGTGGTAGTCTATTTTGATGATATACTGATTTATAGCAAATCTTTGGAAGAACATTTGGAACATTTACGTGTTGTTTTTATCGCTCTACGTGATGCACGTTTGTTTGGTAACCTTGGGAAGTGCACCTTTTGCACCGACCGAGTATCTTTGCTTGGCTATGTTGTTACTCCACAGGGAATTGAAGTTGATAAAGCCAAGATTGAAGCTATTGAGAGTTGGCCCCAGCCCAAAACGGTCACACAAGTGAGGAGTTTCCTTGGCCTCGCTGGTTTCTATAGGCGTTTCGTGAGAGATTTCAGCACCATTGCTGCACCTGTCAAGGAGCTTACAAAGAACGATGTGCCTTTTGTTTGGGGTACCGCACAGGAAGAAGCCTTAACGGTATTGAAAGATAAGTTGACACATGCTCCTTTACTCCAACTTCCATATTTTAATAAGACTTTTGAGCTTGAATGTGATGCTAGTGGAATTGGATTAGGAGGTGTGTTATTACAAGATGGCAAACCTATTGCATACTTTTTTGAAAAATTGAGTGGGCCTAGTCTGAACTATTCTAGTTATGATAAAGAATCATATGCTCTTGTTCAGACTTTAGAAACATGGCAACATTATTTATGGCCAAAAGAATTTGTTATACATTCTGATCATGAATCTTTGAAACACATTAAAAGTCAAGCAAAACTGAACCGTAGACATGCTAAATGGGTTGAATTCATTGAGACTTTCCCTTATGTCATTAAACACAAGAAGGGTAAAGAAAATGTTATTGTTGATGCATTGTCTTGTCGTTATACTATGCTTTCACAACTTGACTTTAAAATATTTGGTTTGGAGACCATCAAAGATCAATATGTGCATGATGCTGAATTTCAAGATGTATTGCAGAATTGTAAAGAAGGTAGAACATGGAACAAGTTCGTTGTTAATAATGGATTTGTGTTTCGTTCTAACAACCTATGCATTCCAGCTAGCTCCATTCGTCTTTTGTTGTTGCAGGAGGCGCATGGAGGAGGACTAATGGGACACTTTGGCGTGAAGAAGACGGAGGACGTACTTGCTACACATTTCTTTTGGCCAAAGACGAGACGGGATGTTGAGCGTTTTGTTGCTCGCTGCACTACATGTCAAAAAGCTAAGTCACGACTCAATCCTCATGGTTTATATATGCCTTTGCCTGTACCTAGTGTTCCTTGGGAGGATATATCTATGGACTTTGTTTTAGGTTTACCTCGAACAAAGAAGGGGAGGGACAACATATTTATTGTCGTGGATAGATTCTCGAAAATGGCACACTTTATACCATGTCATAAAAGCGATGATGCTGTTAATGTTGCTGATTTGTTCTTTCGTGAAATTATTCGCTTGCATGGTGTGCCAAATACTACTGTTTCAGATCGTGATACTAAATTTCTTAGCCACTTTTGGAGATGTTTATGGGCTAAGTTGGGGACTAAACTGCTTTTTAGTACTACTTGTCACCCCCAAACTGATGGACAAACTAAAGTAGTCAATAGAACATTGTCTACTATGCTTAGGGCTGTTTTGAAGAATAACAAGAAAATGTGGGAGGAATGCTTGCCTCATATTGAATTTGCTTATAATCGTTCATTGCATTCTACTACTAAGATGTGGCCTTTTGAAATTGTGTATGGTTTCCTACCTCGTGCACCTATTGATTTGTTGCCTCTTCCATCTACGGAGAAGGTTAATTTTGATGCTAAAGAACGTGCTGAATTGATTTTAAAAATGCATGAGTTAACTAAGGAAAACATTGAGCGTATGAACGCTAAATATAAACTTGCTGGAGATAAGGGTAGAAAACATGTTGTGTTTGCACCTGGAGATCTTGTTTGGTTACATTTGCGTAAAGATAGATTTCCTAATTTGCGCAAATCAAATCTAATGTCATGTGCTGATGGTCCTTTTAAGGTGTTATAGAAAATAAATGATAATGCATATAAACTTGAGCTACATGCAGATTTTGGGGTTAGTCCCACTTTTAACATTGCAGATTTGAAGGCTTATTTGGGTGAGGAAGATGAGGTTCCATCAAGGACGACTTCATTTCAAGAAGGGGAAGATGATGAGGACATCAATACCATTGTTACATCCACATCCCCTACTGTTACATATACTGGACCAATTACTAGAGCTCGCGCACGCCAATTAAATTACCAGGTACTTTCGTTTCTTGGTAATGATTCTAATGTTCATGAGAATATGATGCTGCCTAAATTGGATACATTTGTTTTGCTTACAAATGAAGGGCCTAGCTTGGAGAAGGATGAACATTGGAGCAAGAACACGCATGGAGTTGATGGCATGCGCAGGGGGATCAAGAACAGAGTTACAAGGGATGATTTTAGGACTTTGAAGCCACCATAAGGAGTGCATGAAGCCTTGGATGAAATATACAAGATGCTACTTCATAATATTCATCCATAGGCTATTCTAGCTGCTGTGTCACCTTATTATTTGGCCAGGCCCATGTAATTTCGAAATACTTAAGTATAGGCTATTTTTAGAGTCCGTATGTGTGGGGAAACAAGAGTTAGGATTGGTTTCGGACCCCACCCTCAAGGGCCACGAAATTCCCCCCTCTTCCTCCATATATACAGACCTTAGGGCGTCGTTTAGACTTTGGGTTTTGTTTAGATTAAAAGTTCGCCATAGCTGCAACTTCTCGTACTTCATTTGTGCCAACTACCAGACCAAGACGTCACAGAACCCCACCTTGATCAATAAAGCTTTCATCCTATATTCGCAATATCCAGATTGCAATCTCAGTGTCTTGCTTGTTCTTCGTTTGCTTGCAGGAAACAGACCCTCGTGGTCAGGTTGATCGTGCTCCGGCGTGGTCAATAACCCCTCAGAAGTTGGTTTAGCGATTGCTAAGGCGCAACGTCTCGCACGATCGTAGTCGGATCATCAAGGTCGACTCCCACAGAAACGATAGCCACCATCTCATCAAAACATAGGGACACCTTTGCCACTATCAGCATCCGGGGGGCCGGAAGGTCCGGGCAGGCCGGAAGTTCCGGGTGCCGGAAGGTCCGGGGCGGTGTCCGGGCTAACCCGAGAGTTGGCACGCCTGGGCTGGTCGGAGTCGTCAGAGGCCGGAAGCTCTGGGTCGGCCGGAAGGTCCGGAGGCCGGAAGTTCCGGGCTTTGGCCGGAAGTTCCGGGCTGTCCAGAGAGTTGACGCATGTCTATTCTTCTTCTCCGTCTTCTCGTCCATCTTCCTCTTCTTCTTGTCCTTGCTCCTTAGCTTCTCCATTTACCTGAGTATGCACAAAGTATCCATATGAGGTAGTAGCCATGCTTAGTGCGCATCGAAGTGGAATTGTGAGAGGAGAGATGTCACCACGGTTTCAAAGGCTCTTGCATGTGATCGAGTCATGGGTCGAGTAGGCACTTGATGAGATGATGGTAGGTCCATGGGGATGACCTTGGGATGCTGTAACGCCCCAGATGTAACTTTCCATATTTGTATCCAACTCTTGCCGTTTCCGGTGTCAAGTTATATTTATTTCTCGGGTTCGGGTCCTTGTCTTCGTGTGTTGTTTTTGTTTTCATGCATCTCATACCATGTCATCACGTGCATTGCATTTGCATACATGTTCATCTCATGCATTCGAGCATTTTCCCCGTTGTCCGTTTTGCATTCCGGCGCTTCGTTCTCCTCCGGTGGTCATTTCTAGTCTTCTTTCGTGTGTGGGGTTTAAACATTTCCGGATTGGTCCGAGACTTGCCAAGCGGCCTTGGTTTACTACCGGTAGACCGCCTGTCAAGTTTCGTATCATTTGGACTTCGTTTGATACTCCAACGGTTAACCGAGGGACCGAAAAGGCCTCGTGTGTGTTGCAGCCCAACACCCCCAAATTTGGCCCAAAACCCACCAAACTCTGCTCCATGTCCTAGAGCGTTCGATCACGATCGTGTGGGCGAAAACCGCACCTCATTTGGACTCTCCTAGCTCCACTTATGTATATATATACACCCCTCCGTTTTCGGATCTCTCCCTCTCCCCAAAACCCTAAAAAAACAGATCCTCGTCCT
>NC_057794.1:198732362-198734704 GCF_018294505.1 Triticum aestivum
CCACGCCGCCGCTCGTCGCTCGTCGCCGGCCCAGCGACCGCGCCTCCCCGCCGGCCTCGTTGCTCTTCTCCGGTGAAGTTTCCCGACGAACCTCGATCCACGTGCAGATCCGATCCGGATCGGGATCAGATCCACCCGCGCGTCCAACCAAACGCCACCCCCAGATCTGCACCGCTCGGTCCCGGATCCCTCCGTCGCGCGTTGACTTTCGCGGAGGTATATTTTCTCCAAGTCCCGGGAAAATTTTGATCCAAGTTGCTCTGTTCGAGGTCCCGTAACTTTGCAACCATAGCTCCGTTTTGGGCGTATGATATATCAAAATCTTCGTCTCGACATGTACATCATTTCGTTCTATCGCAACATTTGCATTTGAGGTCATCTTCATACCAAAAATGCTGTTAGAAGGAGGCTTCGTGAGTTAAATTGCAGATCCGTTAGTTCATCATGCACTTTTGTCATTTTTGCCATGTTTAATTCGTGCATGATATGCCTGTGCCCCTTTGGGATGAATTGTTAAGCATTTTGTCTTCTTTCCAGAGGTGCCACCCATGCATTTTTAGGATGTGTGTGTTGTCTTGTGCAAGCTTGCGAAGAGAGGTACCTGAGATTGCTGATTTCAGAGACTTGGTGATTTTCACCAAGTCTGGGATATTTTAGTTCGTGATGCTATATGTCCAGCTTGTTTCCTAGTGATCCGTGCCTCTTTTGAGGATGATCAGTAAGGGAGTTTTGATATTTATGTTATGCTCTATCCATCCATGTCTTTATTTGCATATGTGGAGTGCTCTAGGTTGACTCAATCGAGCTCAACTTTTGCTTCGTGGTTAGTCCGGGCAGATCGTCAACTTGTTTGCGATTTTGCCGATGCTACCGTTAGTGTTCCATGCATGCTATGCCTTCGTTCTTGCCATGTGTAGCTAGCACTTTGTGTCTTCTTGCTGGTTATATGCTTTCCTTGCCATGACTTGCACCGTAGTGAGTGCAACGAGCTCGTTTACATGCCTTCGTGAGTTATATTTCAGCGTGTCTCAGTTTTCACTGTCTGAAAACTGATTGTGTTCGAGCTATGTTCGTGAGCTCGGTAGAGTATTTTGTGAACCCTTTTGGCCCCAGGTCACTTTGGGTGTTTTTTTAAGCTTGTTGAGTAGCTCCATGCCATGTTCTTACTTGTCATGTTCAGGTTTTCTTTCATGTTTTTTTGCTGCTCCGAAAAGAGCATCGTGATCTGAAATTTCAGACTAGTGTTAATTTCACTAAGTCTGAAATCTGTTTTGCATTTGCGTTTTAGCCATGCTTGTTTGAACCTCTTAATGGATGATTTTGCCTAGGGCTCAGTGCTAGTGTTTTGTCAACCATCTTGTGTACATCACTGCCATGCATTTTGTTTTCATGTTTGGTGGCTGTAGCATGTTCATTTCGTTGCATTTAGATGCCTACTTGCTGTAAATCGCATACCGGTGTCATATCTTAAAACGCTCGCCATTTCCAAACCGTAGCTCCGATTCCAATGATCTTTATATCGTTTTCAAGCGATTTCATCCCCTCTATCCAGTGGCACACTTGGTTTTCCAAGTTGATGCCAGGATCATGCATTTCCTGTCATATCTTGCATTTTGCATCTCGCATCGCATCCCGCATAGCATATCATCATTTCATCATATTGCTTGGTCTTGCCCGTGGTTGATTGTATCCTTGTTGCTTGTTTGTCTTGTTGGGTAGAGCCGGGAGACGAGTTCGCTACCGAGGAGCCCATTGAGTTTGCTTGTGAGGATCCAGTCAACTCTGACAACTGTGCAGGCAAGATGATCATACCCTCGAAATCACTACTATCTTTGCTATGCTAGTTTGCTCGCTCTTTTGCTTTGCCACTGCTACGATGCCTACCTTTTGCTTGTCAGCCTCCCAATTGCCATGTTGATCCCCTAACCCACCATTGTCCTAGCAAACCGTTGATTGGCTATGTTACCGCTTTGCTCAGCCCTTCTTATAGCGTTGTTAGTTGCAGGTGGAAGATTGGAGCCGTTCCTTGTTGAAACTTTTATTTACTTGTTGGGATATCACCATATATCTTACTTAATTAATGCATCTATATACTTGGTAAAGGGTGGAAGGCTCGGCCTTATGCCTGGTGTTTTGTTCCACTCTTGCCGCCCTAGTTTCCGTCATATCGGTGTTATGTTCCCGGATTTTGCGTTCCTTACACGGTTGGGCTATTATGGGAACCCCTTGACAGTTCGTCTTAAGTAAAGCTGTTCCAGCAATGCCCAACATTGGTTTTACCATTTGCCACCTAGCCTTTTCTTTCCCTTGGGTTCTGCAGATTCAAGGGTCATCATTATTTT
>NC_057794.1:198736434-198737936 GCF_018294505.1 Triticum aestivum
TTTCCGTCAAGATTTCCGCGCTCATCACATCCCTCAAAGTGTGGTTGAGAGTAAGCGTCAGGAATTCCGCAATCTGAAGCAAGGCTCTTTGTCTGTCTATGACTACAACAAGTTGTTCCAGAAGCTCGCCCGTTTTGCCAAGCAGGATGTTCCTGATGAGAAGAGCATGATCTATCAGTTCAGGGGTGGTCTTCGTGAGGAAATTCAGCTCGCTCTTGTCCTCTTTGAGCCGTTGAGATACGATGAGTTCTACAACATGGCACTGAAGCAAGAGGCTGCTCAGATGAGGTGTGATGCTTCAAGGAAGCGTGCCAGAGATGTTACTCCGTCTTCCTCTACTCAAGTGGTCAAGCAGCAGAAGTATTGGCTTCCTCCTCCTCCGTTCCGTCAGCCGTATCAGCAGAAGAGCAAAGGTGGCAGTGGTTTCTCCCACCCACCCAACCCAGGCTTTCAGAACAAGTCTTCGTCTCAAGCACCAAGATCGAGTGCTCCGTATCACCGTCCGCTTTCAGAGGTCACGTGCAACAAGTGCCAACAGAAGGGTCACTATGCCAACAAGTGTACCAACCAGAGGCGTCTTCCTCCTCCTCCTCCTGTCAGATCGGCAAGTACAGCTGTGGTCAAGCATAACCCCAAGTCTGCCAAGGTCAACTTGATGAATGCAGCTCAGGCAGAGGACTCGTCAGATGTGATCATGGGTAACCTTCCTGTTAATGATATTCCTGCAAATGTTCTTTTTGACACTGGTGCATCGCATTGCTTCATCTCGAGACCGTTTACAAATAGGCATGAGTTGGTCTCACAAGTTTTACCTAGTCCTTTAGAAGTTGTCTCTCCCGGTAAGCGCATGCAGGCTAACTCCATCGTTCCGGATGTTTCTATCACTCTGGGTGACTACAAGTTCTTGGCTTCTCCTACGGTTCTTGGCAACTCGGATATCGATCTTATTCTCGGGATGGACTGGCTCTCTAAGCATAAAGCTCAGCTTGATTGTGCAGCCAGGCAGATTCAACTGACTCATTCGTCTAAGGATGTCATTGTCTTTGCCGCTCGGGATAATACCATCCGGTTGTTTTCTCTCAACGAGAAGGGTGAATTGGATGCTATTTCGCAGATTCCTGTCGTTTGTGAGTATCAAGACGTCTTTCCAGAAGAGCTCCCAGGAATGCCTCCGCACCGGCCAGT
This sequence comes from Triticum aestivum, assembly GCF_018294505.1. NCBI lineage: Eukaryota > Viridiplantae > Streptophyta > Magnoliopsida > Poales > Poaceae > Triticum > Triticum aestivum. The sequence goes on from NC_057794.1 coordinate 198,737,620, forward strand.
TGAATTCGTTATTGAACTTGAGCCTGGCACGGAACCTGTGTGCAAACGTCCTTACAAGCTCGGACCTGAAGAGTTGAAGGAGCTGAAGAAACAACTCGATGAGCAAGAAAGATTGGGTCTCATTCGGCCTAGTACTTCTCCGTGGGGTTGTGGTGTTCTTTTTGTGAAGAAGAAGGATGGATCGAGTCGACTTTGTGTTGATTACCGTCCAGTAAACAAGAAGACCATCAAGAACAAATACCCACTTCCCAACATCAATGAGCTGTTCGAACAACTCAAGGGTGCTCAAGTATTCTCCAAGCTTGATCTCCGTATGG
>NC_057794.1:198737946-198752827 GCF_018294505.1 Triticum aestivum
GAGGTGTTGTCGTCACAATTTCATCGTTGCAATTCTGGTATACTTGAGATATGTTCGCCGACATCGAAAATCTCTTTTATGCAGTTCGTTGGTGAGATAACCTCGACGCCACCCAGTACTGGGGCGGGAGTTCGGGAGTATCGCCATAACTTGTATAACGGATGCTTTTCGAAGGTTGAGGTAGATGGTTTCCGAAGTTTTCCTGGTTATGTGTTGAAGGATGGATACAGCTGGATGTAGGATTTGCTAGTTTGGGTGAGATATTGTGCTTCCCCTGTATCCCCAACACCTGATTGCATAACCAGAAAGGTTCGGGAATTTCATAGGTGGGAATTCTAGTAGCTCTAGTTCTTCTTCCACGGATATTGGTTTGAGATTGGGATTTCTTACCGATTATTCGTTCTTGATCCGTACCTTGTTGATTTATTTCTCTACCTTAATTCTTCGTGGCTTCTCAATTTATGGATATGTGACCATCTGAAGAGGAATGCATTCGTTCATTTTGTTCGGATGTGAAGACTATATGTTGCAATTTTCATTCCGTTGGATTCAGCTTCTATATTGTTGTCTATCTATGTGCTAATGGTGGTCAACCTCTTCAGGATGGCTCCTCCAACGCGCACGACTCCGAATCCTAATCCGCCTCCACCTCCGCCTCCTCCGGAAGCATGGCAAGCTGTGATGGCCGCTACTAATGCAAATACACAGTTGATCATGCAAATTCTCCAAGAGCGCAATCAAGGCAGTCAAGGGAATCAAGGCCATAATCAGCACCACTTTGCTACACTGAACCAGTTCCTTGCTAATGGCCCAAAGACGTTCAGCGGTTGTGTTGAGGCTACCGATGCTGACGATTGGCTAGTGGATCTGGGCAAGCATTTTGAATGCAGCAACGTCAGGCCTGAAGATTTCGTCAAGTTCGCTTCTTTCCAGCTCAAAGATCAGGCTGCAGAGTGGTTCCAGCAGTACAAGGATTCCAGAGGTGGACGTGTTATCACTTGGAACGATTTCCGTCAAGATTTCCGCGCTCATCACATCCCTCAAAGTGTGGTTGAGAGTAAGCGTCAGGAATTCCGCAATCTGAAGCAAGGCTCTTTGTCTGTCTATGACTACAACAAGTTGTTCCAGAAGCTCGCCCGTTTTGCCAAGCAGGATGTTCCTGATGAGAAGAGTATGATCTATCAGTTCAGGGGTGGTCTTCGTGAGGAAATTCAGCTCGCTCTTGTCCTCTTTGAGCCGTTGAGATACGATGAGTTCTACAACATGGCACTGAAGCAAGAGGCTGCTCAGATGAGATGTGATGCTTCCAGGAAGCGTGCCAGAGATGTTACTCCGTCTTCCTCTACTCAAGTGGTCAAGCAGCAGAAGTATTGGCTTCCTCCTCCTCCGTTCCGTCAGCCGTATCAGCAGAAGAGCAAAGGTGGCAGTGGTTGAAACCAAGCCGTACGAAGTCTTTTGTGACGCCTCTCTCCAAGGTCTCGGTGCTGTACTGATGCAAGAGAAGAAAGTTGTTGCTTATACCTCTCGCCAGTTGAAACCTAATGAGAAGAACTACCCCACTCATGATCTCGAGTTGGCGGCAGTTGTACACGCTTTGTTGACTTGGAGACATCTTCTATTGGGAAGGAAAGTGGATATTTTCACTGATCACAAGAGTCTCAAGTACATCTTCACTCAGCCTAATCTCAACCTCAGGCAGACTCGATGGGTCGAAATGATTCAAGAGTACAATCCGAGTATCGAGTATACTCCAGGCAAGGCTAATGTGATTGCTGACGCTTTGAGCAGAAAAGCATATTGCAACAGTCTGATTCTCAAGCCTTATCAACCCGAGCTTTGTGAAGCTTTCCGCAAACTGAATCTGCAAGTTGTTCCTCAAGGTTTCCTCGCCAACCTTCAAGTCTCTCCTACCTTAGAAGACCAGATTCGCCAAGCCCAACTTCTTGATGCTATGGTGAAGAAGGTGAAGATTGGTATTGCAAAGAGTCAGTCCAAGTACAAGTGCTACCGACTTGATGACAAGGACACTCTCTTTTTCGAAGATCGAATTGTTGTGCCCAAAGGTGAACTCCGTAAGGTGATCATGAACGAGGCTCACAACTCTCTCCTCTCCATCCACCCTGGTAGTACGAAGATGTATCAGGACCTCAAGCAAGCTTATTGGTGGACTCGAATGAAGCGCGAGATCGCTCAATTCGTGAACGAATGTGATGTCTGCAGAAGAGTGAAGGCAGAACACCAAAGGCCAGCTGGTCTCCTCCAGCCTCTTGCCATTCCAGAATGGAAGTTTGACCACATTGAAATGGACTTCGTGACTGGGTTTCCAAAGTCCAAGCGTGGCAATGATGCTATATTTGTCGTCATCGACAAGCTCACCAAAGTGGCTCATTTTCTGCCTATCAAAGAGTCGATCACTGCAGCTCAATTGGCGGAACTCTATACCTCTCGCATTGTCTCTCTGCACGGTATTCCTCAAGTGATATCTTCAGACCGTGGCAGCATCTTTACCTCCAAGTTTTGGGATTCTTTTCAGAAGGCCATGGGCACCAACATCCGCTTCAGCACAGCGTTCCATCCTCAAACAAGCGGTCAAGTCGAGCGTGTCAATCAGATTCTTGAAGATATGCTCAGGGCTTGTGTGATCTCCTTCGGCATGAAGTGGGAGGATTGTCTTCCTTATGCTGAATTCTCATACAACAACAGCTTTCAAGCAAGTTCGGGCAAGGCCCCCTTTGAAATTCTATATGGCAGGAAGTGCCGTACCCCTCTCAACTGGTCTGAAACCGGTGAACGTCAGCTGCTGGGTAATGACTTAATCACAGAAGCAGAAGAAATGTGCAAAGTCATTCGTGATAACCTCAAAGCAGCCCAGTCCCGCCAGAAGTGCTACTATGATAGTAAGCACCGTGAATTGGTTTTCGAGATCGGAGATCATGTTTACCTCCGCGTCTCTCCCATGAAAGGTACTCGTCGCTTCGGTATCAAAGGGAAGCTTGCCCCTAGATACGTGGGACCTTTCAAGATTGTCAGCAAGAGAGGCGACCTCGCCTATCAACTCGAGCTTCCTTCAAACTTTGCAAATGTTCATGATGTGTTCCATGTCTCTCAGCTTCGAAAGTGCTTCAAGACTCCTGACCGCACCGTCAACTTCGAGGACATTGAGCTCCAAGAAGATCTCTCCTATCGTGAGCACCCAGTTGCTATTCTCGAAGAGACTGAACGCAAGACTCGCAACAAGTCAATCAAATTTCTCAAAGTCAAGTGGTCACACCATTCCGACCGTGAAGCTACCTGGGAACGCGAGGATCACCTCCGTTCTGAGTACCCGGAGTTCTTTCAGTCCTAGATCTCGGGACGAGATCTTTTCGTAGTGGTGGAGTGTTGTAACGCCCCAGATGTAACTTTCCATATTTGTATCCAACTCTTGCCGTCTCCGACGCTAAGTTATATTTATTTCTCGGGTTTGGGTCTTTGTCTCCGTGTGTTGTTTTCTTTTTCGTGCATCTCTTATCATGTCATCACGTGCATTGCATTTGCATACATGTTCATCTCATGCATTCGAGCTTTTTCCCCGTTGTCCGTTTTGCATTCCGGCGTTTCGTTCTCCTCCGGTGGTCATTTCTACCTTTCTTTCTTGTGTGGGGTTTAAACATTTCCGGATTGGACCGAGTCTTGCCAAGCGGCCTTGGTTTACTACCGGTAGACCGCCTGTCAAGTTTCGGGTCATTTGGACTTCGTTTGATACTCCAACGGTTAACCGAGGGACCGAAAAGGCCTCGTGTGTGTGGCAGCCCAACACCCCCCCAAATTTGGCCCAAAACCCACCAAACTCTGCTCCATGTCCTAGAGCGTTCGATCACGATCGTGTGGGCGAAAACCGCACCTCATTTGGACTCTCCTAGCTCCCTCTATGCCTATATATACACCCCTCCGTTTTCGGATCTCTCCCTCTCCCCCTTTTATTATATATTACATGGGATGTTGTAATGATTGCCTGACTTGCGACATTGCTTTCAATGCGGTTATGCCTCTAAGTCGTGCCTCGACACGTGGGAGTTATAGCCGCATCGAGGGCGTTACAAGTTGGTAATCAGAGCCATCCCCGACCTTAGGAGCCCCATTGCTTGATCGTTTTTAGCAGCCGAGTTGTGTCTAGAAAAAAAATATATTTTGAGTCCTTAGGAATTATATATCGGAGAGCTTAGGAATTCTTTTTACTTCCCAGTCTCCTCATCGCTCTGGTAAGGCATCCTGGCGTAGAGTTTTGACTCTTCTCTTCTAAAATTTCACTAAATTTTTTTTAGGTTCACGCGAGTATCTTGGTTTTGTTCCGATGGTTTTGTGACGAGAACATTGTTCTTGGTGCCTCCTGTCTTTAGGGGTTGTGGCAGTGTCCCGGGGAGTTGAGCTCCGAGGTGTTGTCGTCACAATTTTATCGTTGCAATTCTGGTATACTTGAGATATGTTCGCCGACATCGAAAATCTCTTTTATGCAGTTCGTTGGTGAGATAACCTTGACGCCACCCAGTACTGGGGCGGGAGTTCGGGAGTATCGCCATAACTTGTATAACGGATGCTTTTCGAAGGTTGAGGTAGATGGTTTCCGAAGTTTTCCTGGTTATGTGTTGAAGGATGGATACAGCTGGATGTAGGATTTGCTAGTTTGGGTGAGATATTGTGCTTCCCCTGTATCCCCAACACCTGATTGCATAACCGGAAAGGTTCGGGAGTTTCATAGGTGGGAAATCTAGTAGCTCTAGTTCTTCTTCCACGGATATTGGTTTGAGATTGGGATTTCTTACCGATTATTCGTTCTTGATCCGTACCTTGTTGATTTATCTCTCTACCTTAATTCTTCGGGGCTTCGCAATTTATGGATGTGTGATCTTTTGAAGAGGAATGCATTCGTTTATTTTGTTCGGATGTGAAGAATATATGTTGCAATTTTCATTCCGTTGGATTCAGCTTCTATATTGTTGTCTATCTATGTGCTAATGGTGGTCAACCTCTTCAGGATGGCTCCTCCAACGCGCACGACTCCGGGAGAAACCACTGCCACCTTTGCTCTTCTGCTGATACGGCTGACGGAACGGAGGAGGAGGAAGCCAATACTTCTGCTGCTTGACCACTTGAGTAGAGGAAGACGGAGTAACATCTCTGGCACGCTTCCTGGAAGCATCACATCTCATCTGAGCAGCCTCTTGCTTCAGTGCCATGTTGTAGAACTCATCGTATCTCAACGGCTCAAAGAGGACAAGAGCGAGCTGAATTTCCTCACGAAGACCACCCCTGAACTGATAGATCATACTCTTCTCATCAGGAACATCCTGCTTGGCAAAACGGGCGAGCTTCTGGAACAACTTGTTGTAGTCATAGACAGACAAAGAGCCTTGCTTCAGATTGCGGAATTCCTGACGCTTACTCTCAACCACGCTTTGAGGGATGTGATGAGCGCGGAAATCTTGACGGAAATCGTCCCAAGTGATAACACGTCCACCTCTGGAATCCTTGTACTGCTGGAACCACTCTGCAGCCTGATCTTTGAGCTGGAAAGAAGCGAACTTGACGAAATCTTCAGGCCTGACGTTGCTGCATTCAAAATGCTTGCCCAGATCCACTAGCCAATCGTCAGCGTCGGTAGCCTCAACACAACCGCTGAACGTCTTTGGACCATTAGCAAGGAACTGGTTCAGAGTAGCAAAGTGGTGCTGATTATGGCCTTGATTCCCTTGATTGCCTTGATTGCGCTCTTGGAGAATTTGCATGATCAACTGTGTGTTTGCATTAGTAGCGGCCATCACAGCTTGCCATGCCTCCGGAGGAGGCGGAGGTGGAGGCGGATTAGGATTCGGAGTCGTGCGCGTTGGAGGAGCCATCCTGAACAGGTTGACCACCATTAGCACATAGATAGACAACAATACAGAAGCTGAATCCAACGGAATGAAAATTGCAACATATAGTCTTCACATCTGAACAAAATGAACGAATGCATTCCTCTTCAAATGATCACATATCCATAAATTGAGAAGCCACGAAGAATTAAGGTAGAGCAATAAATCAACAAGGTACGGATCAAGAACGAATAATCGGTAAGAAATCCCAATCTCAAACCAATATCCGTGGAAGAGAACTAGAGCTACTAGAATTCCCACCTATGAAACTCCCGAACCTTTCCGGTTATGCAATCAGGTGTTGGGGATACAGGGGAAGCACAATATCTCACCCAAACTAGCAAATCCTACATCCAGCTGTATCCATCCTTCAACACATAACCAGGAAAACTTCGGAAACCATCTACCTCAACCTTCGAAAAGCATCCGTTATACAAGTTATGGCGATACTCCCGAACTCCCGCCCCAGTACTGGGTGGCGTCGAGGTTATCTCACCAACGAACTGCATAAAAGAGATTTTCGATGTCGGCGAACATATCTCAAGTATACCAGAATTGCAACAATAAAATTGTGACGACAACACCTCGGAGCTCAACTCCCCGGGACACTGCCACAACCCCTAAAGACAGGAGGCACCAAGAACAATGTTCTCGTCACAAAACCATCGGAACAAAACCAAGATACTCGCGTGATCCTAAAAAATTTTTAGTGAAATTTTAGAAGAGAAGAGTCAAAACTCTACGCCAGGATGCCTTACCAGAGCGATGAGGAGACTGGGAAGTAAAAAGAATTCCTAAGCTCTCCGATATATAATTCCTAAGGACTCAAAACATTTTTCTAGACACAACTCGGCTGCTAAAAACGATCAAGCAATGGGGCTCCTAAGGTCGGGGAAGGCTCTGATTACCAACTTATAACGCCCTCGATGCGGCTATAGCTCCCACGTGTCGAGGCACGACTTAGAGGCATAACCGCATTGAAAGCAATGTCGCAAGTCAGGCAATCATTACAACATCCCATGTAATATATAATAAAAAGGGGGAGATAACATAGTTGGCTTACACTCGCCACGTCACATCAGAGTACATAAATAACATCCATCAAACAAACACTCATGGCCCGACTACAGCGCCAAAATAGAAAAGACCCCCAACATGCGACAAGGTCCTGAATCGAAAACCCCAACTAGGCACCACTACTGATCATCCGGAAAAGACACATAGTATCGCTGAGAGTCCTCGTCGAACTCCCACCTGAGCTCGTAATCGTCAACTGGAGCAGAATCACCTGGACCTGCATCTGGAGTTGTAGCATCTGTGAGCCACAGGGACTCAGCAATCTCACACCGACGCGATCAAAACTTGCCATGCTTGTTTGAACCTCTTAATGGGTGAATTTGCCTATGGCTCAGTGCTAGTGTTTTGTCAACCATCTTGTGTACATCACTGCCATGTATTTTGTTTTCATGTTTGGTGGCTGTAGCATGTTCATTTCGTTGCATTTAGATGCCTACTTGCTGTAAATCGCAGACCGGTGTCATATCTTAAAACGCTTGCCATTTCTAAACCGTAGCTCCGATTCCTATGATCTTTATATCGTTTTCAAGCGATTTCATCCCCTCTATCCAGTGGCACACTTGGTTTTCCAAGTTGATGCCAGGTTCATGCATTTCCTGTCATATCTTGCATTTTGCATCCCGCATCGCATCCCGCATAGCATATCGTCATTTCATCATATTGCTTGGTCTTGCCCGTGGTTGATTGTATCCTTGTTGCTTGTTTGTCTTGTTGGGTAGAGCCGGGAGACGAGTTCACTACCGAGGAGCCCGTTGAGTTTGCTTGTGAGGATCCAGTCAACTCTGACAACTGTGCAGGCAAGATGATCATACCCTCGAAATCACTACTATCTTTGCTATGCTAGTTTGCTCGCTCTTTTGCTTTGCCACTGCTACGATGCCTACCTTTTGCTTGTCAGCCTCCCAATTGCCATGTTGAACCTCTAACCCACCATTGTCCTAGCAAACCGTTGATTGGCTATGTTACTGCTTTGCTCAGCCCTTCTTATAGCGTTGTTAGTTGCAGGTGAAGATTGGAGCCGTTCCTTGTTGGAACATTTATTTACTGGTTGGGATATCACTATATTGCTATGTTATCTTAATGCATCTATATACTTGGTAAAGGGTGGAAGGCTCGGCCTCTCGCCTAGTGTTTTGTTCCACTCTTGCCGCCCTAGTTTCCGTCATATCGGTGTTATGTTCCCGGATTTTGCGTTCCTTACACGGTTGGGCTATTATGGGAACCCCTTGACAGTTCGTCTTAAGTAAAGCTCTTCCAGCAATGCCCAACATTGGTTTTACCATTTGCCACCTAGCCTTTTCTTTCCCTTGGGTTCTGCAGACTCAAGGGTCATCTTATTTTACCCCCCCCGGGCCAGTGCTCCTCTGAGTGTTGGTCCACCCGTCAGCTACCGGTGGCTACCAGGGGCAACTCTGGGCTGGCCTACCCGTACCTAGGACAATCTGAGTGTGCCCTGAGAAAGAGATATGTGCAGCTCCTATCGGGATTTGTCGGCACATTCGGGCGGTGTTGCTGGTTTAGTTTTACCCTGTCGAAATGTCTTGTTGTACCGGGATACCGAGTCTGATCGGAATGTCTCGGGTGGAGGTCTATTCCTTCGTTGACCGTGAGAGCTTGTCATGGGCTAAGTTGGGACTCCCCTGCAGGGATTGAACTTTCGAAAGCCGTGCCCGCGGTTATGGGCAGATGGGAATTTGTTAACGTCCGGTTGTAGAAGACCCGAAGTTGACTTTTTTTTAAAATACATCAACCGCGTGTGTAACCGTGATGGTCTCTTCTCGGCGGAGTCCGGGAAGTGAACACGGTGTTGGAGTTATGCCTGACGTAGGTTGCTATAGGATCACTTCTTGATCATATTTGTATCGCTCGTGCTTTGCCTTCTCTTCTCGCTCTCTTTTGCGAATAAGATAGCCACCACATATGCTAGTCGCTTGCTGCAGCTCCACATATATTTGCCTTATACATTCCTATGAGCTTAAATAGTTTTGATCGCGAGGGGGCGAGATTGCTGAGTCCCTGTGGCTCACAGATACTATAACTCCAGATGCAGGTCCAGGTGATTTCGCTCCAGGTGACGAGTACGAGCTCAAGTGGGAGTTCGACGAGGACTCTCAGCGTTATTATGTTTCCTTTCCCGATGATCAGTAGTGGTGCCTAGTTGGGGATCGATTCAGGACCTTGTCGCATGTTGGGTTCTTTTCTATTTTGGCGCCGTAGTTGGGCCATGAGTGTTTGTTTGATGGATGTTATTTATGCACTCTGATGTGACGTGGCGAGTGTAAGCCAACTATGCTATCTCCCCCTTTTATTATATATAACATGGGATGTTGTAATGATTGCCTGACTTGCGACATTGCTTTCAATGCGGTTATGCCTCTAAGTTGTGCCTCGACACGTGGGAGCTATAGCCGCATCGAGGGCGTTACAAGTTGGTAATCAGAGCCATCCCCGACCTTAGGAGCCCCCATTGCTTGATCGTTTTTAGCAGCCGAGTTGTGTCTAGAAAAATGTTTTGAGTCCTTAGGAATTATATATCGGAGAGCTTAGGAATTTTTTTACTTCCCAGTCTCCTCATCGCTCTGGTAAGGCATCCTGACGTAGAGTTTGGACTCTTCTCTTCTCAAATTTCACTAAAAAATTTTTAGGATCACGCGAGTATCTTGGTTTTGTTCCGATGGTTTTGTGACGAGAACATTGTTCTTGGTGCCTCCTATCTTTAGGGGTTGTGGCAGTGTCCCGGGGAGTTGAGCTCCGAGGTGTTGTCGTCACAATTTCATCGTTGCAATTCTGGTATACTTGAGATATGTTCGCCGACATCGAAAATCTCTTTTATGCAGTTCGTTGGTGAGATAACCTCGACGCCACCCAGTACTGGGGCGGGAGTTCGGGAGTATCGCCATAACTTGTATAACGGATGCTTTTCGAAGGTTGAGGTAGATGGTTTCCGAAGTTTTCCTGGTTATGTGTTGAAGGATGGATACAGCTGGATGAGGATTTGCTAGTTTGGGTGAGATATTGTGCTTCCCCTGTATCCCCAACACCTGATTGCATAACCAGAAAGGTTCGGGAATTTCATAGGTGGGAATTCTAGTAGCTCTAGTTCTTCTTCCACGGATATTAGTTTGAGATTGGGATTTCTTACCGATTATTCGTTCTTGATCCGTACCTTGTTGATTTATTTCTCTACCTTAATTCTTCGTGGCTTCTCAATTTATGGATATGTGACCATTTGAAGAGGAATGCATTCGTTCATTTTGTTCGGATGTGAAGACTATATGTTGCAATTTTCATTCCGTTGGATTCAGCTTCTATATTGTTGTCTATCTATGTGCTAATGGTGGTCAACCTCTTCAGGATGGCTCCTCCAACGCGCACGACTCCGAATCCTAATCCGCCTCCACCTCCGCCTCCTCCGGAAGCATTGCAAGCTGTGATGGCCGCTACTAATGCAAATACACAGTTGATCATGCAAATTCTCCAAGAGCGCAATCAAGGCAGTCAAGGGAATCAAGGCCATAATCAGCACCACTTTGCTACACTGAACCAGTTCCTTGCTAATGGCCCAAAGACGTTCAGCGGTTGTGTTGAGGCTACCGATGCTGACGATTGGCTAGTGGATCTGGGCAAGCATTTTGAATGCAGCAACGTCAGGCCTGAAGATTTCGTCAAGTTCGCTTCTTTCCAGCTCAAAGATCAGGCTGCAGAGTGGTTCCAGCAGTACAAGGATTCCAGAGGTGGACGTGTTATCACTTGGAACGATTTCCGTCAAGATTTCCGCGCTCATCACATCCCTCAAAGTGTGGTTGAGAGTAAGCGTCAGGAATTCCGCAATCTGAAGCAAGGCTCTTTGTCTGTCTATGACTACAACAAGTTGTTCCAGAAGCTCGCCCGTTTTGCCAAGCAGGATGTTCCTGATGAGAAGAGCATGATCTATCAGTTCAGGGGTGGTCTTCGTGAGGAAATTCAGCTCGCTCTTGTCCTCTTTGAGCCGTTGAGATACGATGAGTTCTACAACATGGCACTGAAGCAAGAGGCTGCTCAGATGAGGTGTGATGCTTCAAGGAAGCGTGCCAGAGATGTTACTCCGTCTTCCTCTACTCAAGTGGTCAAGCAGCAGAAGTATTGGCTTCCTCCTCCTCCGTTCCGTCAGCCGTATCAGCAGAAGAGCAAAGGTGGCAGTGGTTTCTCCCACCCACCCAACCCAGGCTTTCAGAACAAGTCTTCGTCTCAAGCGCCAAGATCGAGTGCTCCGTATCACCGTCCGCTTTCAGAGGTCACGTGCAACAAGTGCCAACAGAAGGGTCACTATGCCAACAAGTGTACCAACCAGAGGCGTCTTCCTCCTCCTCCTCCTGTCAGATCGGCAAGTACAGCTGTGGTCAAGCATAACCCCAAGTCTGCCAAGGTCAACTTGATGAATGCAGCTCAGGCAGAGGACTCGTCAGATGTGATCATGGGTAACCTTCCTGTTAATGATATTCCTGCAAATGTTCTTTTTGACACTGGTGCATCGCATTGCTTCATCTCGAGACCGTTTACAAATAGGCATGAGTTGGTCTCACAAGTTTTACCTAGTCCTTTAGAAGTTGTCTCTCCCGGTAAGCGCATGCAGGCTAACTCCATCGTTCCGGATGTTTCTATCACTCTGGGTGACTCCAAGTTCTTGGCTTCTCCTACGGTTCTTGGCAACTCGGATATCGATCTTATTCCCGGGATGGACTGGCTCTCTAAGCATAAAGCTCAGCTTGATTGTGCAGCCAGGCAGATTCAACTGACTCATTCGTCTGAGGATGTCATTGTCTTTGCCGCTCGGGATAATACCATCCGGTTGTTTTCTCTCAACGAGAAGGGTGAATTGGATGCTATTTCGCAGATTCCTGTCGTTTGTGAGTATCAAGACGTCTTTCCAGAAGAGCTCCCAGGAATGCCTCCGCACCGGCCAGTTGAATTCGTTATTGAACTTGAGCCTGGCACGGAACCTGTGTGCAAACGTCCTTACAAGCTCGGACCTGAAGAGTTGAAGGAGCTGAAGAAACAACTCGATGAGCAAGAAAGATTGGGTCTCATTCGGCCTAGTACTTCTCCGTGGGGTTGTGGTGTTCTTTTTGTGAAGAAGAAGGATGGATCGAGTCGACTTTGTGTTGATTACCGTCCAGTAAACAAGAAGACCATCAAGAACAAATACCCACTTCCCAACATCAATGAGCTGTTCGAACAACTCAAGGGTGCATAAGTATTCTCCAAGCTTGATCTCCGTATGGGTTATCATCAGATTCGTATTCGTGAGCAAGATATTCCCAAGACGGCGTTCAGAACAAGCTTTGGTTCATATGAATACACCGTCATGTCTTTTGGCCTCGCAAATGCTCCTCCAACGTTCTCTCGCATGATGAACTTCATCTTCAACCCCTACACCAATGAATTCGTTTTGGTCTATCTCGACGACATTCTGGTTTTCTCGAAGAACAAGGAAGATCATGCTAAGCACTTGCGTTTGGTTCTTGACAAGCTCAGAGAACATCAGTTCTACGCCAAGTTCTCCAAGTGTGAATTTTGGCTCGATGAGGTTCTTTATCTTGGTCATATCATCTCTGCCAAGGGCATTTCCGTGAATCCTGAGAAGGTGTCTGCAATTGTGAATTGGGAACCTCCTCAGAACGTGAAGCAACTCCGCAGTTTCCTCGGTCTCGCAAGCTATTGCAGAAGGTTCATTGAAAACTTTTCTAAGATCGCCAAGCCTCTCTCAAATCTTCTTCAGAAGCACGTCAAGTACGTTTGGTCTCCGGAGTGTGATATGGCTTTCAACACTTTGAAAAAGAAATTGATCACTGCTCCAGTTCTGACTCCGCCTGATGAAACCAAGCCGTACGAGGTCTTTTGTGATGCCTCTCTCCAAGGTCTCGGTGTTGTACTGATGCAAGAGAAGAAAGTTGTTGCTTATACCTCTCGCCAGTTGAAACCTAATGAGAAGAACTACCCCACTCATGATCTCGAGTTGGCGGCAGTTGTGCATGCTTTGTTGACTTGGAGACATCTTCTATTGGGAAGAAAAGTGGACATTTTCACTGATCACAAGAGTCTCAAGTACATCTTCACTCAGCCTAATCTCAACCTCAGGCAGACTCGATGGGTCGAAATGATTCAAGAGTACAATCCGAGTATCGAGTATACTCCAGGCAAGGCTAATGTGATTGCTGACGCTTTGAGCAGGAAAGCATATTGCAACAGTCTGATTCTCAAGCCTTATCAACCCGAGCTTTGTGAAGCTTTCCGCAAACTTAATCTGCAAGTTGTTCCTCAAGGTTTCCTCGCCAACCTTCAAGTTTCTCCTACCTTAGAAGACCAGATTCGCCAAGCCCAACTTCTTGATGCTATGGTGAAAAAGGTGAAGATTGGTATTGCAAAGAATCAGTCCAAGTACAAGTGCTACCGACTTGATGACAAGGACACTCTCTTCTTCGAGGATCGAATTGTTGTGCCCAAAGGTGAACTTCGTAAGTTGATCATGAACGAGGCTCACAACTCTCTCCTCTCCATCCACCTTGGTAGTACGAAGATGTATCAGGACCTCAAGCAAGCTTATTGGTGGACTCGAATGAAGCGCGAGATCGCTCAATTCGTGAACGAATGTGATGTCTGCAGAAGAGTGAAGGCAGAACACCAAAGGCCAGCAGGTCTCCTCCAACCTCTTGCCATTCCAGAATGGAAGTTTGACCACATTGAAATGGACTTCGTGACTGGGTTTCCAAAGTCCAAGCGTGGCAATGATGCTATCTTTGTTGTCATCGACAAGCTCACCAAAGTGGCTCACTTTCTGCCTATCAAAGAGTCGATCACTGCAGCTCAATTGGCGGAACTCTATACCTCTCGCATTGTCTCTCTGCACGGTATTCCTCAAGTGATATCTTCAAACCGTGGCAGCATCTTTACCTCCAAGTTTTGGGATTCTTTTCAGAAGGCCATGGGCACAAACATCCGCTTCAGCACAGCTTTCCATCCTCAAACAAGCGGTCAAGTCGAGCGTGTCAACCAAATTATTGAAGATATGCTCAGGGCTTGTGTGATCTCCTTCGGCATGAAGTGGGAGGATTGTCTTCCTTATGCTGAATTCTCTTACAACAACAGCTTTCAAGCAAGTTCGGGCAAGGCCCCCTTTGAAATTCTATATGGCAGGAAGTGCCGTACCCCTCTCAACTGGTCTGAAACTGGTGAACGTCAGCTGCTGGGTAATGACTTAATCACAGAAGCAGAAGATATGTGCAAAGTCATTCGTGATAACCTCAAAGCAGCTCAATCCCGCCAGAAGTGCTACTATGATAGTAAGCACCGTGATCTGGTTTTCGAGATCGGAGATCATGTTTACCTCCGCGTCTCTCCCATGAAAGGTACTCGTCGCTTCGGTATCAAAGGGAAGCTTGCCCCTAGATACGTGGGACCTTTCAAGATTGTCAGCAAGAGAGGCGACCTCGCCTATCAACTCGAGCTTCCTCCAAACTTTGCAAATGTTCATGATGTGTTCCATGTCTCTCAGCTTCGAAAGTGCTTCAAGACTCCTGACCGCACCGTCAACTTCGAGGACATTGAGCTCCAAGAAGATCTCTCTTATCGTGAGCACCCAGTTGCTATTCTAGAAGAGACTGAACGCAAGACTCGCAACAAGTCAATCAAATTTCTCAAAGTCAAGTGGTCTCACCATTCCGACCGTGAAGCTACCTGGGAACGCGAGGATCACCTCCGTTCTGAGTACCCGGAGTTCTTTCAGTCCTAGATCTCGGGACGAGATCTTTTCGTAGTGGTGGAGTGTTGTAACGCCCCAGATGTAACTTTCCATATTTGTATCCAACTCTTGCCGTTTCCGGTGTCAAGTTATATTTATTTCTCGGGTTCGGGTCCTTGTCTCCGTGTGTTGTTTT
>NC_057794.1:198753128-198759753 GCF_018294505.1 Triticum aestivum
CCTAGTTTCCGTCATATCGGTGTTATGTTCCCGGATTTTGCGTTCCTTACACGGTTGGGCTATTATGGGAACCCCTTGACAGTTCGTCTTAAGTAAAGCTGTTCCAGCAATGCCCAACATTGGTTTTACCATTTGCCACCTAGCCTTTTCTTTCCCTTGGGTTCTGCAGATTCAAGGGTCATCATTATTTTACCCCCCCCCCCCGGGCCAGTGCCCGTCTGAGTGTTGGTCCACCTGTCAGCTACCGGTGGCTACCAGGGGCAACTCTGGGCTGGCCTACCCGTACCTAGGACAATCTGAGTGTGCCCTGAGAAAGAGATATGTGCAGCTCCTATCGGGATTCGTCGGCACATTCGGGCGGTGTTGCTGGTTTAGTTTTACCCTGTCGAAATGTCTTGTTGTACCGGGATACCGAGTCTGATCGGAATGTCTCGGGTGGAGGTCTATTCCTTCGTTGACCGTGAGAGCTTGTCATGGGCTAAGTTGGGACTCCCCTGCAGGGATTGAACTTTCGAAAGCCGTGCCCGCGGTTATGGGCAGATGGGAATTTGTTAACGTCCGGTTGTAGAAGACCCGAAGTTGACTTTTTTTTAAAATACATCAACCGCGTGTGTAACCGTGATGGTCTCTTCTCAGTGGAGTCCGGGAAGTGAACACGGTGTTGGAGTTATGCTTGACGTAGGTTGCTATAGGATCACTTCTTGATCATATTTGTATCGCTCGTGCTTCGCCTTCTCTTCTCGCTCTCTTTTGCGAATAAGATAGCCACCACATATGCTAGTCGCTTGCTGCAGCTCCACATATATTTGCCTTATACATTCCTATGAGCTTAAATAGTTTTGATCGCGAGGGGGAGAGATTGCTGAGTCCCTGTGGCTCACAGATACTATAACTCCAGATGCAGGTCCAGGTGATTTCGCTCCAGGTGACGAGTACGAGCTCAAGTGGGAGTTCGACGAGGACTCTCAGCGTTATTATGTTTCCTTTCTCGATGATCAGTAGTGGTGCCTAGTTGGGGATCGATTCAGGACCTTGTCGCATGTTGGGTTCTTTTCTATTTTGGCGCCATAGTCGGGCCATGAGTGTTTGTTTGATGGATGTTATTTATGCACTCTGATGTGACGTGGCGAGTGTAAGCCAACTATGCTATCTCCCCCTTTTATTATATATAACATGGGATGTTGTAATGATTGCCTGACTTGCGACATTGCTTTCAATGCGATTATGCCTCTAAGTCGTGCCTCGACACGTGGGAGCTATAGCCGCATCGAGGGCGTTACAAGTTGGTAATCAGAGCCATCCCCGACCTTAGGAGCCCCCATTGCTTGATCGTTTTTAGCAGCCGAGTTGTGTCTATAAAAATGTTTTGAGTCCTTAGGAATTATATATTGGAGAGCTTAGGAATTATTTTACTTCCCAGTCTCCTCATCGCTCTGGTAAGGCATCCTGACGTAGAGTTTGGACTCTTCTCTTCTCAAATTTCACTAAAATTTTTTTAGGATCACGCGAGTATCTTGGTTTTGTTCTGATGGTTTTGTGACGAGAACATTGTTCTTGGTGCCTCCTGTCTTTAGGGGTTGTGGCAGTGTCCCGGGGAGTTGAGCTCCGAGGTGTTGTCGTCACAATTTCATCGTTGCAATTCTGGTATACTTGAGATATGTTCGCCGACATCGAAAATCTCTTTTATGCAGTTCGTTGGTGAGATAACCTCGACGCCACCCAGTACTGGGGCGGGAGTTCGGGAGTATCGCCATAACTTGTATAACGGATGCTTTTCGAAGGTTGAGGTAGATGGTTTCCGAAGTTTTCCTGGTTATGTGTTGAAGGATGGATACAGCTGGATGTAGGATTTGCTAGTTTGGGTGAGATATTGTGCTTCCCCTGTATCCCCAACACCTGATTGCATAACCAGAAAGGTTCGGGAATTTCATAGGTGGGAATTCTAGTAGCTCTAGTTCTTCTTCCACGGATATTGGTTTGAGATTGGGATTTCTTACCGATTATTCGTTCTTGATCCGTACCTTGTTGATTTATTTCTCTACCTTAATTCTTCGTGGCTTCTCAATTTATGGATATGTGACCATTTGAAGAGGAATGCATTCGTTCATTTTGTTCGGATGTGAAGACTATATGTTGCAATTTTCATTCCGTTGGATTCAGCTTCTATATTGTTGTCTATCTATGTGCTAATGGTGGTCAACCTCTTCAGGATGGCTCCTCCAACGCGCACGACTCTGAATCCTAATCCGCCTCCACCTCCACCTCCTCCGGAAGCATGGCAAGCTGTGATGGCCGCTACTAATGCAAATACACAGTTGATCATGCAAATTCTCCAAGAGCGCAATCAAGGCAGTCAAGGGAATCAAGGCCATAATCAGCACCACTTTGCTACACTGAACCAGTTCCTTGCTAATGGCCCAAAGACGTTCAGCGGTTGTGTTGAGGCTACCGATGCTGACGATTGGCTAGTGGATCTGGGCAAGCATTTTGAATGCAGCAACGTCAGGCCTGAAGATTTCATCAAGTTCGCTTCTTTCCAGCTCAAAGATCAGGCTGCAGAGTGGTTCCAGCAGTACAAGGATTCCAGAGGTGGACGTGTTATCACTTGGAACGATTTCCGTCAAGATTTCCGCGCTCATCACATCCCTCAAAGTGTGGTTGAGAGTAAGCGTCAGGAATTCCGCAATCTGAAGCAAGGCTCTTTGTCTGTCTATGACTACAACAAGTTGTTCCAGAAGCTCGCCCGTTTTGCCAAGCAGGATGTTCCTGATGAGAAGAGCATGATCTATCAGTTCAGGGGTGGTCTTCGTGAGGAAATTCAGCTCGCTCTTGTCCTCTTTGAGCCGTTGAGATACGATGAGTTCTACAACATGGCACTGAAGCAAGAGGCTGCTCAGATGAGATGTGATGCTTCCAGGAAGCGTGCCAGAGATGTTACTCCGTCTTCCTCTACTCAAGTGGTCAAGCAGCAGAAGTATTGGCTTCCTCCTCCTCCGTTCCGTCAGCCGTATCAGCAGAAGAGCAAAGGTGGCAGTGGTTTCTCCCACCCACCCAACCCAGGATTTCAGAACAAGGCTTCGTCTCAAGCTCCAAATTCCTGTCGTTTGCGAATATCAAGACGTCTTTCCAGAAGAGCTCCCAGGAATGCCTCCGCACCGGCCAGTTGAATTCGTTATTGAACTTGAGCCTGGCACGGAACCTGTGTGCAAACGTCCTTACAAGCTCGGCCCCGAAGAGTTGAAGGAGCTGAAGAAACAACTCGATGAGCAAGAAAGATTGGGTCTCATTCGGCCTAGTACTTCTCCGTGGGGTTGTGGTGTTCTTTTTGTGAAGAAGAAGGATGGATCGAGTCGACTTTGTGTTGATTACCGTCCAGTAAACAAGAAGACCATCAAGAACAAATACCCACTTCCCAACATCAATGAGCTGTTCGAACAACTCAAGGGTGCTCAAGTATTCTCCAAGCTTGATCTCCGTATGGGTTATCATCAGATTCGTATTCGTGAGCAAGATATTCCCAAGACGGCGTTCAGAACAAGCTTTGGTTCATATGAATACACCGTCATGTCTTTTGGCCTCGCAAACGCTCCTCCGACGTTCTCTCGCATGATGAACTTCATCTTCAACCCCTACACCAATGAATTCGTTTTGGTCTATCTCGACGACATTCTGGTTTTCTCGAAGAACAAGGAAGATCATGCTAAGCACTTGCGTTTGGTTCTTGACAAGCTCAGAGAACATCAGTTCTACGCCAAGTTCTCCAAGTGTGAATTTTGGCTCGATGAGGTTCTTTATCTTGGTCATATCATCTCTGCCAAGGGCATTTCCGTGAATCCTGAGAAGGTGTCTGCAATGGTGAATTGGGAACCTCCTCAGAACATGAAGCAACTCCGCAGTTTCCTCGGTCTCGCAAGCTATTGCAGAAGGTTCGTTGAAAACTTTTCTAAGATCGCCAAGCCTCTCTCAAATCTTCTTCAGAAGCACGTCAAGTACGTTTGGTCTCCGGAGTGTGATATGGCTTTCAACACTTTGAAAAAGAAATTGATCACTGCTCCAGTTCTGACTCCGCCTGATGAAACCAAGCCGTACGAGGTCTTTTGTGATGCCTCTCTCCAAGGTCTCGGTGCTGTACTGATGCAAGAGAAGAAAGTTGTTGCTTATACCTCTCGCCAGTTGAAACCTAATGAGAAGAACTACCCCACTCATGATCTCGAGTTGGCGGCAGTTGTGCATGCTTTGTTGACTTGGAGACATCTTCTATTGGGAAGAAAAGTGGACATTTTCACTGATCACAAGAGTCTCAAGTACATCTTCACTCAGCCTAACCTCAACCTCAGGCAGACTCGATGGGTCGAAATGATTCAAGAGTACAATCCGAGTATCGAGTATACTCCAGGCAAGGCTAATGTGATTGCTGACGCTTTGAGCAGGAAAGCATATTGCAACAGTCTGATTCTCAAGCCTTATCAACCCGAGCTTTGTGAAGCTTTCCGCAAACTTAATCTGCAAGTTGTTCCTCAAGGTTTCCTCGCCAACCTTCAAGTTTCTCCTACCTTAGAAGACCAGATTCGCCAAGCCCAACTTCTTGATGCTATGGTGAAAAAGGTGAAGATTGGTATTGCAAAGAATCAGTCCAAGTACAAGTGCTACCGACTTGATGACAAGGACACTCTCTTCTTCGAGGATCGAATTGTTGTGCCCAAAGGTGAACTTCGTAAGGTGATCATGAAAGAGGCTCACAACTCTCTCCTCTCCATCCACGCTGGTAGTACGAAGATGTATCAGGACCTCAAGCAAGCTTATTGGTGGACTCGAATGAAGCGCGAGATCGCTCAATTCGTGAACGAATGTGATGTCTGCAGAAGAGTGAAGGCAGAACACCAAAGGCCAGCAGGTCTCCTCCAACCTCTTGCCATTCCAGAATGGAAGTTTGACCACATTGAAATGGACTTCGTGACTGGGTTTCCAAAGTCCAAGCGTGGCAATGATGTTATCTTTGTTGTCATCGACAAGCTCACCAAAGTGGCTCACTTTCTGCCTATCAAAGAGTCGATCACTGCAGCTCAATTGGCGGAACTCTATACCTCTCGCATTGTCTCTCTGCACGGTATTCCTCAAGTGATATCTTCAGACCGTGGCAGCATCTTTACCTCCAAGTTTTGGGATTCTTTTCAGAAGGCCATGGGCACAAACATCCGCTTCAGCACAGCTTTCCATCCTCAAACAAGTGGTGAAGTCGAGCGTGTCAACCAAATTCTTGAAGATATGCTCAGGGCTTGTGTGATCTCCTTCGGCATGAAGTGGGAGGATTGTCTTCCTTATGCTGAATTCTCTTACAACAACAGCTTTCAAGCAAGTTCGGGCAAGGCCCCCTTTGAAATTCTATATGGCAGGAAGTGCCGTACCCCTCTCAACTGGTCTGAAACCGGTGAACGTCAGCTGCTGGGTAATGACTTAATCACAGAAGCAGAAGATAAGTGCAAAGTCATTCGTGATAACCTCAAAGCAGCTCAATCCCGCCAGAAGTGCTACTATGATAGTAAGCACCGTGATCTGGTTTTCGAGATCGGAGATCATGTTTACCTCCGAGCCTCTCCCATGAAAGGTACTCGTCGCTTCGGTATCAAAGGTAAGCTTGCCCCTAGATACGTGGGACCTTTCAAGATTGTCAGCAAGAGAGGCGACCTCGCCTATCAACTCGAGCTTCCTCCAAACTTTGCAAATGTTCATGATGTGTTCCATGTCTCTCAGCTTCGAAAGTGCTTCAAGACTCCTGACCGCACCGTCAACTTCGAGGACATTGAGCTCCAAGAAGATCTCTCTTATCGTGAGCACCCAGTTGCTATTCTAGAAGAGACTGAACGCAAGACTCGCAATAAGTCAATCAAATTTCTCAAAGTCAAGTGGTCTCACCATTCCGACCGTGAAGCTACCTGGGAACGCGAGGATCACCTCCGTTCTGAGTACCCGGAGTTCTTTCAGTCCTAGATCTCGGGACGAGATCTTTTCGTAGTGGTGGAGTGTTGTAACGCCCCAGATGTAACTTTCCATATTTGTATCCAACTCTTGCCGTTTCCGGTGTCAAGTTATATTTATTTCTCGGGTTCGGGTCCTTGTCTCCGTGTGTTGTTTTTGTTTTCATGCATCTCATACCATGTCATCACGTGCATTGCATTTGCATACATGTTCATCTCATGCATTCGAGCATTTTCCCCGTTGTCCGTTTTGCATTCCGGCGCTTCGTTCTCCTCCGGTGGTCATTTCTAGTCTTCTTTCGTGTGTGGGGTTTAAACATTTCCGGATTGGTCCGAGACTTGCCAAGCGGCCTTGGTTTACTACCGGTAGACCGCCTGTCAAGTTTCGTATCATTTGGACTTCGTTTGATACTCCAACGGTTAACCGAGGGACCGAAAAGGCCTCGTGTGTGTTGCAGCCCAACACCCCCAAATTTGGCCCAAAACCCACCAAACTCTGCTCCATGTCCTAGAGCGTTCGATCACGATCGTGTGGGCGAAAACCGCACCTCATTTGGACTCTCCTAGCTCCACTTATGTATATATATACACCCCTCCGTTTTCGGATCTCTCCCTCTCCCCAAAACCCTAAAAAAACAGATCCTCGTCCT
>NC_057794.1:198759763-198763037 GCF_018294505.1 Triticum aestivum
GCCGCTCGCCGCCCTGAGCCGCCCAGCTCGACGCCGGAGCTCACCGCCGCCTCCACGCCGCCGCTCGTCGCTCGTCGCCGGCCCGGCGACCGCGCCTCCCCGCCGGCCTCGTTGCTCTTCTCCGGTGAAGTTTCCCGACGAACCTCGATCCACGTGCAGATCCGATCCGGATCGGGATCAGATCCACCCGCGCGTCCAACCAAACGCCACCCCCAGATTTGCACCGCTCGGTCCCGGATCCCTCCGTCCCGCGTTGACTTTCGCGGAGGTATATTTTCTCTAAGTCCCGGGAAAATTTTGATCCAAGTTGCTCTGTTCGAGGTCCCGTAAATTTGCAACCGTAGCTCCGTTTTGGGCGTATGATATATCAAAATCTTCGCCTCGACATGTACATCATTTCATTCCATCGCAACATTTGCATTTGAGGTCATGTTCATACCAAAAATGCTGTTAGAAGGAGGCTTCGTGAGTTAAATTGCAGATCCGTTAGTTCATCATGCACTTTTGTCATTTTTGCCATGTTTAATTCGTGCATGATATGCCTGTGCCCCTTTGGGATGAATTGTTAAGCATTTTGTCTTCTTTCCAGAGGTGCCACCCATGCATTTTTAGGATGTGTGTGTTGTCTTGTGCAAGCTTGCGAAGAGAGGTACCTGAGATTGCTGATTTCAGAGACTTAGTGATTTTCACCAAGTCTGGGATATTTTAGTTCGTGATGCTATATGTCCAGCTTGTTTCCTAGTGATCCGTGCCTCTTTTGAGGCTGATCAGTAAGGGAGTTTTGATATTTATGTTATGCTCTATCCATCCTTGTCTTTGTTTGCATATGTGGAGTGCTCTAGGTTGACTCAATCGAGCTCAACTTTTGCTTCGTGGTTAGTCCGGGCAGATCGTCAACTTGTTTGCGATTTTGCCGATGCTACCGTTAGTGTTCCATGCATGCTATGCCTTCGTTCTTGCCATGTGTAGCTAGCACTTTGTGTCTTCTTGCTGGTTATATGCTTTCCTTGCCATGACTTGCACCGTAGTGAGTGCAACGAGCTCGTTTACATGCCTTCGTGAGTTATATTTCAGCGTGTCTCAGTTTTCACTAAGTCTGAAAACTGATTGTGTTCGAGCTATGTTCGTGAGCTCGGTAGAGTATTTTGTGAACCCTTTTGGCCCCAGGTCACTTTGGGTGTTTTTTTAAGCTTGTTGAGTAGCTCCATGCCATGTTCTTACTTGTCATGTTCAGGTTTTCTTTCATGTTGTTTTGCTGCTCCGAAGAGAGCATCGTGATCTGAAATTTCAGACTAGTGTTAATTTCACTAAGTCTGAAATCTGTTTTGCATTTGCGTTTTAGCCATGCTTGTTTGAACCTCTTAATGGATGATTTTGCCTAGGGCTCAGTGCTAGTGTTTTGTCAACCATCTTGTGTACATCACTGCCATGCATTTTGTTTTCATGTTTGGTGGCTGTAGCATGTTCATTTCGTTGCATTTAGATGCCTACTTGCTGTAAATCGCATACCGGTGTCATCTTAAAACGCTCGCCATTTCCAAACCGTAGCTCCGATTCCAATGATCTTTATATCGTTTTCAAGCGATTTCATCCCCTCTATCCAGTGGCACACTTGGTTTTCCATGTTGATGCCAGGATCATGCATTTCCTGTCATATCTTGCATTTTGCATCCCGCATCGCATCCCGCATAGCATATCATCATTTCATCATATTGCTTGGTCTTGCCCGTGGTTGATTGTGTCCTTGTTGCTTGTTTGTCTTGTTGGGTAGAGCCGGGAGACGAGTTCGCTACCGAGGAGCCCGTTGAGTTTGCTTGTGAGGATCCAGTCAACTCTGACAACTGTGCAGGCAAGATGATCATACCCTCGAAATCACTACTATCTTTGCTATGCTAGTTTGCTCGCTCTTTTGCTTTGCCACTGCTACGATGCCTACCTTTTGCTTGTCAGCCTCCCAATTGCCATGTTGATCCCCTAACCCACCATTGTCCTAGCAAACCGTTGATTGGCTATGTTACCGCTTTGCTCAGCCCTTCTTATAGCGTTGTTAGTTGCAGGTGGAAGATTGGAGCCGTTCCTTGTTGGAACTTTTATTTACTTGTTGGGATATCACCATATATCTTACTTAATTAATGCATCTATATACTTGGTAAAGGGTGGAAGGCTCGGCCTTATGCCTGGTGTTTTGTTCCACTCTTGCCGCCCTAGTTTCCGTCATATCGGTGTTATGTTCCCGGATTTTGCGTTCCTTACACGGTTGGGCTATTATGCGAACCCTTGACAGTTCGTCTTAAGTAAAGCTCTTCCAGCAATGCCCAACATTGGTTTTACCATTTGCCACCTAGCCTTTTCTTTCCCTTGGGTTCTGCAGACTCAAGGGTCATCATTATTTTACCCCCCCCCCCCGGGCCAGTGCTCGTCTGAGTGTTGGTCCACCTGTCAGCTACCGGTGGCTACCAGGGGCAACTCTGGGCTGGCCTACCCGTACCTAGGACAATCTGAGTGTGCCCTGAGAAAGAGATATGTGCAGCTCCTATCGGGATTTGTCGGCACATTCGGGCGGTGTTGCTGGTTTAGTTTTACCCTGTCGAAATGTCTTGTTGTACCCGGATACCGAGTCTGATCGGAATGTCTCGGGTGGAGGTCTATTCCTTCGTTGACCGTGAGAGCTTGTCATGGGCTAAGTTGGGACTCCCCTGCAGGGATTGAACTTTCGAAAGCCGTGCCCGCGGTTATGGGCAGATGGGAATTTGTTAACGTCCGGTTGTAGAAGACCCGAAGTTGACTTTTTTTTAAAATACATCAACCGCGTGTGTAACCGTGATGGTCTCTTCTCGGCGGAGTCCGGGAAGTGAACACGGTGTTGGAGTTATGCTTGACGTAGGTTGCTATAGGATCACTTCTTGATCATATTTGTATCGCTCGTGCTTCGCCTTCTCTTCTCGCTCTCTTTTGCGAATAAGATAGCCACCACATATGCTAGTCGCTTGCTGCAGCTCCACATATATTTGCCTTATACATTCCTATGAGCTTAAATAGTTTTGATCGCGAGGGGGCGAGATTGCTGAGTCCCTGTGGCTCACAGATACTATAACTCCAGATGCAGGTCCAGGTGATTTCGCTCCAGGTGACGAGTACGAGCTCAAGTGGGAGTTCGACGAGGACTCTCAGCGTTATTATGTTTCCTTTCCCGATGATCAGTAGTGGTGCCTAGTTGGGGATCGATTCAGGACCTTGTCGCATGTTGGGTTCTTTTCTATTTTGGCGCCGTAGT
>NC_057794.1:198763838-198766180 GCF_018294505.1 Triticum aestivum
CGGCGCCGGAGTTCGCTGCGCCGCCGCCACCTTGACGCGGTCCGGCCGCCCTGCCGCGCCGTTCCACGCCTCCGCTTGCCGCCCTGAGCCGCCCAGCTCGACGTCGGAGCTCGCCGCCGCCTCCACGCCGCCGCTCGTCTCTCGTCGCCGGCCCGGCGACCGCGCCTCCCCGCCGGCCTCGTTGCTCTTCTCCGGTGAAGTTTCCCGACGAACCTCGATCCACGTGCAGATCCGATCCGGATCGGGATCAGATCCACCCGCGCGTCCAACCAAACGCCACCCCCAGATCTGCACCGCTCGGTCCCGGATCCCTCCGTCCCGCGTTGACTTTCGCGGAGGTATATTTTCTCTAAGTCCCGGGAAAATTTTGATCCAAGTTGCTCTGTTCGAGGTCCCGTAAATTTGCAACCGTACCTCCGTTTTGGACGTATGATATATCAAAATCTTCGTCTCGACATGTACATCATTTCATACCATTGCAACATTTGCATTTGAGGTCATCTTCATACCAAAAATGCTGTTAGAAGGAGGCTTCGTGAGTTAAATTGCAGATCCGTTAGTTCATCATGCACTTTTGTCATTTTTGCCATGTTTAATTCGTGCATGATATGCCTGTGCCCCTTTGGGATGAATTGTTAAGCATTTTGTCTTCTTTCCAGAGGTGCCACCCATGCATTTTTAGGATGTGTGTGTTGTCTTGTGCAAGGTTGCGAAGAGAGGTACCTGAGATTGCTGATTTCAGAGACTTAGTGATTTTCACCAAGTCTGGGATATTTTAGTTCGTGATGCTATATGTCCAGCTTGTTTCCTAGTGATCCGTGCCTCTTTTGAGGATGATCAGTAAGGCAGTTTTGATATTTATGTTATGCTCTATCCATCCATGTCTTTGTTTGCATATGTGGAGTGCTCTAGGTTGACTCAATCGAGCTCAACTTTTGCTTCGTGGTTAGTCCGGGCAGATCGTCAACTTGTTTGCGATTTTGCCGATGCTACCGTTAGTGTTCCATGCATGCTATGCCTTCGTTCTTGCCATGTGTAGCTAGCACTTTGTGTCTTCTTGCTGGTTATATGCTTTCCTTGCCATGACTTGCACCGTAGTGAGTGCAGCGAGCTCGTTTACATGCCTTCGTGAGTTATATTTCAGCGTGTCTCAGTTTTCACTAAGTCTGAAAACTGATTGTGTTCGAGCTATGTTCGTGAGCTCGGTAGAGTATTTTGTGAACCCTTTTGGCCCCAGGTCACTTTGGGTGTTTTTTTAAGCTTGTTGAGTAGCTCCATGCCATGTTCTTACTTGTCATGTTCAGGTTTTCTTTCATGTTGTTTTGCTGCTCCGAAAAGAGCATCGTGATCTGAAATTTCAGACTAGTGTTAATTTCACTAAGTCTGAAATCTGTTTTGCATTTGCGTTTTAGCCATGCTTGTTTGAACCTCTTAATGGATGATTTTGCCTAGGGCTCAGTGCTAGTGTTTTGTCAACCATCTTGTGTACATCACTGCCATGCATTTTGTTTTCATGTTTGGTGGCTGTAGCATGTTCATTTCGTTGCATTTAGATGCCTACTTGCTGTAAATCGCATACCGGTGTCATATCTTAAAACGCTCGCCATTTCCAAACCGTAGCTCCGATTCCAATGATATTTATATCGTTTTCAAGAGATTTCATCCCCTCTATCCAGTGGCACACTTGGTTTTCCAAGTTGATGCCAGGATCATGCATTTCCTGTCATATCTTGCATTTTGCATCCCGCATCGCATCCCGCATAGCATATCATCATTTCATCATATTGCTTGGTCTTGCCCGTGGTTGATTGTATCCTTGTTGCTTGTTTGTCTTGTTGGGTAGAGCCAGGAGACGAGTTCTCTACCGAGGAGCCCGTTGAGTTTGCTTGTGAGGATCCAGTCAACTCTGACAACTGTGCAGGCAAGATGATCATACCCTCGAAATCACTACTATCTTTGCTATGCTAGTTTGCTCGCTCTTTTGCTTTGCCACTGCTACGATGCCTACCTTTTGCTTGTCAGCCTCCCAATTGCCATGTTGATCCCCTAACCCACCATTGTCCTAGCAAACCGTTGATTGGCTATGTTACCGCTTTGCTCAGCCCTTCTTATAGCGTTGTTAGTTGCAGGTGGAAGATTGGAGCCGTTCCTTGTTGGAACTTTTATTTACTTGTTGGGATATCACCATATATCTTACTTAATTAATGCATCTATATACTTGGTAAAGGGTGGAAGGCTCGGCCTTATGCCTGGTGTTTTGTTCCACTCTTGCCGCCCTAGTTTCCGTCATATCGGTGTTATGTTCCCGGATTTTGCGTTCCTTACACGGTTGGGCTATTATG